>NW_027596927.1:82500-127292 GCF_964194155.1 Cetorhinus maximus
GCACACACTCTCACTCACACTCTCACACTCACGCACACACTCACGCACACACTTACTCACGCACACACTCACACTCACACTCACGCACACACTCACGCACACACTCACACTCACACTCACACTCACATTAACACTCTCACTCACACTCTCCCTCACACTCACGCACACACTCACGCACACACTCACGCACACACTCACACTCACACTCACGCACACACTCACGCACACACTCACACTCACACTCACACTCACATTAACACTCTCACTCACACTCTCCCTCACACTCACGCACACACTCACGCACACACTCACGCACACACTCACGCACACACTCACACTCACACTCACGCACACACTCACGCACACACTCACACTCACACTCACGCACACACTCACGCACACACTCACACTCACACTCACGCACACACTCTCACTCACACTCTCACACTCACGCACACACTCACGCACACACTCACGCACACACTCACGCACACACTCACACTCACACTCACGCACACACTCACGCACACACTCACACTCACACTCACACTCACATTAACACTCTCACTCACACTCTCACTCACACTCACGCACACACTCACACTCACACTCATGCACACACTCTCACTCACACTCTCACTCACACTCACGCACACACTCACACTCACGCACACACTCACACTCACACTCACGCACACTCACGCACACACTCACACTCACACTCACTCACACTCACGCACACACTCACACTCACGCACACACTCTCACTCACACTCTCACTCACACTCACGCACACACTCACACACTCACGCACACACACTCACTCACACTCACACTCACGCACACACTCACGCACACACTCACGCACACACTCACACTCACACTCACACTCACATTAACACTCTCACTCACACTCTCACTCACACTCACGCACACACTCACACTCACACTCATGCACACACTCTCACTCACACTCTCACTCACACTCACGCACACACTCACACTCACGCACACACTCACACTCACACTCACGCACACTCACGCACACACACTCACTCACACTCACACTCGCACACACACACTCACGCACACACACACTCACACTCTCACACTCACACTCACACTCACGCACACACTCACACTCACACTCACACTCACGCACACTCACACTCACGCACACACTCACACTCACACTCACTCACACTCACGCACACACTCACACTCATACTCACACTCACGCACACACACACACTCACACTCACGCACACACTCTCACTCACACTCTCACTCACACTCACACTCACACTCACGCACACACTCTCACTCACACTCTCACTCACACTCACACTCACACTCACGCACACACTCACACTCTCACTCACACTCACGCACACACTCACACTCATACTCACACTCACGCACACACACACACTCACACTCACGCACACACTCTCACTCACACTCTCACTCACACTCCCGCACACACTCTCACTCACACTCTCACTCACACTCACACTCACACTCACGCACACACTCTCACTCACACTCTCACTCACACTCACACTCACGCACACACACACTCACACTCACGCTCACACTCACACTCACACTCATGCACACACTCTCACTCACACTCTCACACACTCACGCACACACACACTCACGCACACACTCACACTCACGCACAAACTCACGCACACACTCACACTCACGCACACACTCACACTCACACTCACGCACACACTCACGCACACACTCACGCACACACTCACGCACACACTCACACTCACACTCACACTAACACTCTCACTCTCGCTCTCACACACACACGCACACACACACGCATACACTCACACACACACTCACGCACACACTCACACTAACACTCTCACTCTTGCTCTCTCTCACACACACACTCACGCACACACTCACACACCACTCACACTAACACTCTCACGCTCGCTGTCTCTCACGCACACACTCACGCACACACTCACACACACACTCACACTAACACTCTCACTCTCGCTCTCACACACACACGCACACACTCACGCACACACTCACACTCACACTCACGCACACACTCACGCACACACTCACACTCACACTCACTCACACACTCACACTCATGCACACACTCACACTCACACTCACACTCACGCACACACTCTCACTCACACTCTCACACTCACGCACACACTCACGCACACACTCACGCACACACTCACGCACACACTCACACTCACACTCACGCACACACTCACGCACACACTCACGCACACACTCACACTCACACTCACATTAACACTCTCACTCACACTCTCACTCACACTCACGCACACACTCACACTCACACTCATGCACACACTCTCACTCACACTCTCACTCACACTCACGCACACACTCACACTCACGCACACACTCACACTCACACTCACGCACACTCACGCACACACTCACACTCACACTCACTCACACTCACGCACACACTCACACTCACGCACACACTCTCACTCACACTCTCACTCACACTCACGCACACACTCACACACTCACGCACACACACTCACTCACACTCACACTCGCACACACACACTCACGCACACACACACTCACACTCTCACACTCACACTCACACTCACGCACACACTCACACTCACACTCACACTCACGCACACTCACACTCACACTCACGCACACACTCACACTCACACTCACTCACACTCACGCACACACTCACACTCATACTCACACTCACGCACACACACACACTCACACTCACGCACACACTCTCACTCACACTCTCACTCACACTCACACTCACACTCACGCACACACTCACACTCACACTCACACTCACGCACACACTCTCACTCACACTCTCACTCACACTCACGCACACACTCTCACTCACACTCTCACTCACACTCACACTCACACTCACGCACACACTCTCACTCACACTCTCACTCACACTCACACTCATGCACACACACACTCACACTCACGCTCACACTCACACTCACACTCATGCACACACTCTCACTCACACTCTCACTCACACTCACGCACACACACACTCACGCACACACTCACACTCACGCACAAACTCACGCACACACTCACACTCACGCACACACTCACACTCACACTCACGCACACACTCACGCACACACTCACGCACACACTCACACTCACACTCACACTAACACTCTCACTCTCGCTCTCACACACACACGCACACACACACGCATACACTCACACACACACTCACACTAACACTCTCACTCTTGCTCTCTCTCACACACACACTCACGCACACACTCACACTCACACTCACACTAACACTCTCACTCTCGCTCTCACACACACACGCATACACTCACACACACACTCACGCACACACTCACACTAACACTCTCACTCTCGCTCTCACACACACACGCACACACACACGCATACACTCACACTCACACTCACACTAACACTCTCACTCTCGCTCTCACACACACACGCACACACACACGCATACACTCACGCACACACTCACGCACACACTCACACTAACACTCTCACGCTCGCTCTCACACACACACGCACACACTCACGCACACACTCACACTCACACTCACGCACACACTCACGCACACACTCACACTCACACTCACGCACACACTCACGCACACACTCACACTCACACTCACGCACACACTCTCACTCACACTCTCACACTCACGCACACACTCACGCACACACTCACGCACACACTCACGCACACACTCACGCACACACTCACACTCACACTCACATTAACACTCTCACTCACACTCTCACTCACACTCACGCACACACTCACACTCACACTCATGCACACACTCTCACTCACACTCTCACTCACACTCACGCACACACTCACACTCACGCACACACTCACACTCACACTCACGCACACTCACGCACACACTCACACTCACACTCACACTAACACTCTCACTCTCGCTCTCACACACACACTCACGCACACACACACGCATACACTCACACACACACTCACACTAACACTCTCACTCTCGCTCTCACACACACACGCACACACACACGCATACACTCACACACACACTCACACTAACACTCTCACGCTCGCTCTCTCTCACACACACACTCACACTAACACTCACGCACACACACACTAACACTCTCACGCTCGCTGTCTCTCACGCACACACTCACGCACACACTCACACACACACTCACACTAACACTCTCACTCTCGCTCTCACACACACACGCACACACACACGCATACACTCACACACACACTCACGCACACACTCACACTAACACTCTCACTCTCGCTCTCACACACACACTCACACACACACTCACACTAACACTCTCACTCTCGCTCTCACGCACACACTCACACACACACTCACACTAACACTCTCACTCTCGCTCTCACACACACACGCACACACACACGCATACACTCACACACACACTCACACTAACACTCTCACGCTCGCTGTCTCTCACACACACACTCACACACACACTCACGCACACACACACACTAACACTCTCACGCTCGCTGTCTCTCACACACACACTCACGCACACACTCACGCACACACTCACACTAACACTCTCACTCTCACTCTCTCTCACGCACACACTCACGCACACACTCACACTAACACTCTCACTCACTCTCACTCTCTCTCATGCACACACTCACGTACACACTCACTCACACACTCTCACTAACACTCTCACTCACTCTCACTCTCACTCATGCACACACTCACTTGCACATGCACTCATGCTTACGCACGCACTCTCAAACTCGCACACACACTCGCACTGACAGCAATTAGTGGAGGAAGTTACACTCTCACACTCACCCCACTCATACTCTCACACTCTCACACTGCCACACACACTCTCAGGCTCACTCGCACACACACACATGAGTACAGAGACAAATACACACACACTCTCATTCGCTTTCTGAGGTTTCTAGGGACTGGAGGAGGTTACAGAGATAGGGAGGGTTGTAGGGTCTGGAGGAGGTTACAGAGATAGGGAGGGTTGTAGGGGCTGGAGGAGGTTACAGAGATAGGGAGGGGTGTAGGGGCTGGAGGAGGTTACAGAGATAGGGAGGGGTGTAGGGGCTGGAGGAGGTTACAGAGATAGGGAGGGTTGTAGGGGCTGGAGGAGGTTACAGAGATAGGGAGGGGTGTAGGGGCTGGAGGAGGTTACAGAGATAGGGAGGGTTGTAGGGGCTGGAGGAGGCTACAGAGATAGGGAGGGTTGTAGGGGCTGGAGGAGGTTACAGAGATAGGGAGGGTTGTAGGGGCTGGAGGAGGTTACAGAGATAGGGAGGGTTGTAGGGGCTGGAGGAGGTTACAGAGATAGGGAGGGGTGTAGGGGCTGGAGGAGGTTACAGAGATAGGGAGGGGTGTAGGGGCTGGAGGAGGTTACAGAGATAGGGAGGGTTGTAGGGGCTGGAGGAGGTTACAGAGATAGGGAGGGGTGTAGGGGCTGGAGGAGGTTACAGAGATAGGGAGGGTTGTAGGGGCTGGAGGAGGCTACAGAGATAGGGAGGGTTGTAGGGGTCGAGGGAGTTACAGAGATAGGGAGGGGTGGAGTGGAGTGATTTAAAAATGATGAGAAATTTGAAAGCTGGTCCTGGAGCTGGTGTTGGGCCTGTGAGTGACAGGAGGTGGTGAGTAAATACAATCCTGATCCTGGGCAGCTGTGCTCAGTGTTCGCTTACTCTTTCCTGGAGGGATTGGCCCCGGCCTGGGGAATATCAGAAGAATCACAGAATCTTTACAGTGCACGAGGCCATTCAGCCCATCAAGTCTGCACTGGCTATCTGAAAGCACATTCTACCTCGTCCACTCCCCTGCCTTATCTGCATAATCATACATATTCTCTCTTTTCAGATAGCAATCCAATTCCCTTTAGAATACCTCGATCAAACCTGCCTCCAACACCCTTTCAGGAAGTTCATTGCAGACTCCAACCACGTTCTGGGTGAAAAAATTTTCCTCACATCACATTTACTCCTTTTGACAATTATTTTGAATCTGTGCCCTTTAGTTCTTGTTATTCTCTTGAGTGGGAACAGTTTCTCACTATTTACCCTGCCCATACCCCTCAGGATCTTCAATACCTCTATCAAATCTCCACTCAGCCTCTTCTCCAAGGAAAACAGTCCCAACCTCTCCAATCTATCTTCATAGCTACAGTTCTTTATCCCGGGAATCATTCTTGTGAATCTCCTCTGTCCTCTCATTAATACCTTCACGTCCTTCCTCAAGTATGGAACCTAGAACTGGACTCAGTACTCCAGATGAGGCCTAACTAGTGTCTTATACAAGTTCAACATGACTTCCTTACTCTTGTACTCAATGCCCCTATTAATAAAGCCTCAGATACTATTTGCTTTATTAGCTGCTCTCTCAACAAGCCCTGCCATCTTCAATGATATATGTACATATAGACACATAGAAACTAGGAGCAGGAGGAGGCCATTCGGCCCTTCGAGCCTGTTCCACCATTCAATAGGTTCATGGCTGATCCTCTACCTCAACCCCATACTCCCGCTCTCTCCCCACACCCCTCGACACCTTTAGAGTCTAGAAATCTATCTACTTCCTTCTGAAATATATTCAGTGACTTGGGCTCGACAGCCTCTGTGGGAGAGAATTCCACAGGTTCACCACCCTCTGAGTGAAGTGTGTGCCGGTGAGTGTGTAAGGGGTTAAGTGTGTGCCGGTGAGTGTGTAAGGGGTTAAGTGTGTGATGGTGAGTGTGTAAGGGGTTAAGCGTGTGACGGTGAGTGTGTAAGGGGTTAAGCGTGTGATGGTGAGTGTGTAAGTGGTTAAGCGTGTGACGGTGGATGTGTAAGGGGTTAAGCGTGCGACGGTGAGTGTGTAAGCGGTTAAGCGTGTGATGGTGAGTGTGTGCGAGGTTAAGCGTGTGACGGTGAGTGTGTAAGGGGTTAAGCGTGTGGCGGTGAGTGTGTAATGGGTTAAGCGTGTGATGGTGAGTGTGTAAGGGGTTAAGCGTGTGACGGTGAGTGTGTAAGGGGTTAAGCGTGTGATGGTGAGTGTGTAAGCGGTTAAGCGTGTGATGGTGAGTGTGTACGAGGTTAAGCGTGTGACGGTGAGTGTGTAAGGGGTTAAGCGTGTGACGGTGAGTGTGCAAGGGGTTAAGTGTGTGACGGTGAGTGTGTAAGCGTTAAGTGTGTGACGGTGAGTGTGTACGGGGTTAAGTGTGTGATGGTGAGTGTGTAAGGGGTTAAGCATGTGATGGTGAGTGTGCAAGGGGTTAAGTGTGTGACGGGGAGTGTGCAAGGCGTTAAGTGTGTGACGGCGAGTGTGTAAGGGGTTAAGCGTGTGACGACGAGTGTGTACGGGGTTAAGCGTGTGACGGTGAGTGTGTACGGGGTTAAGCATGTGATGGTGAATGTGTAAGGGGTTAAGTGTGCGATGGTGAGTGTGCAAGGGGTTAAGTGTGTGATGGTGAGTGTGCAAGGGGTTAAGTGTGTGATGCTGAGTGTATACGGGGTTAAGCGTGCGGCGATGAGTGTGTAAGGGGTCAAGCGTGCGATGGCGAGTGTGTAAGGGGTCAAGAGTGCGGCGGAGAGTGTGTAAGGGGTCAAGCGTGCAACGGTGAGTGTGTAAGGGGTTAAGCGTGTGACGGTGAGTGAGTACGGGGTTAAGCGTGTGATGGTGAGTGTGCAAGGGGTTAAGTGTGCAATGGTGAGTGTGTAAGGGGTCAAGTGTGTGACAGAGAGTGTGTAAGGGGTTAAGAACGTAATGGGTCCTGTGGCCTGAATTGCTCGGTGTGTTTTCCAGGCTATGCTATGTCAGTGGCTCAGGGGATTTACCCACACGTGCCCCAGGAAGTGGGTTTGAGAGACCAGGAAATTTATGAGGATGTGAATGAGCAGCCAGACTGGTGGCCCAGACATCCTGCTGGCTATCTGACCTCAAACCAACCCAGGAGAGCGTCTGGACCGGTGAGTAAACTTCAAAACACGTGAGAGAGTGGGAGGCAGAACCAATCTTCACTCAGAGTGTAGAGGGAGCTTTACTCTGTATCTAACCCCGTGCTGTACCTGTCCTGGGAGTGTTTGATGGGGACAGTGTAGAGGGAGCTTTACTCTGTATCTAACCCCGTGCTGTACCTGTCCTGGGAGTGTTTGACGGGGACAGTGTAGAGGGAGCTTTACTCTGTATCTAACCCCGTGCTGTACCTGTCCTGGGAGTGTTTGATGGGGACAGTGTAGAGGGAGCTTTACTCTGTATCTAACCCCGTGCTGTACCTGTCCTGGGAGTGTTTGATGGGGACAGTGTAGAGGGAGCTTTACTCTGTATCTAACCCCGTGCTGTACCTGTCCTGGGAGTGTTTGATGGGGACAGTGTAGAGGGAGCTTTACTCTGTATCTAACCCCGTGCTGTACCTGCCCTGGGAGTGTTTGATGGGGACGGTGTAGAGGGAGCTTTGCTCTGTATTTAACCCCGTGCTGTACCTGCCCTGGGAGTGTCTGATGGGGACAGTGTAGAGCTAGCTTTACTCTGTATCTAACCCCGTGCTATACCTGTCCTGGGAGTGTTTGATGGGGACGGTGTAGAGTGAGCTTTACTCTGTATCTAACCCCGTGCTGTACCTGTCCTGGGAGTGTTTGATGGGGACAGTGTGGAGGGAGCATTACTCTGTATCTAACTCCATCCTGTACCTGTCCTGGGAGTGTTTGATGGGGACAGTGTAGAGGGAGCTTTACTCTGTATCTAACCCCGTGCTGTACCTGTCCTGGGAGTGTTTGATGGGGACAGTGTAGAGGGAGCTTTACTCTGTATCTAACCCCGTGCTGTACCTGTCCTGGGAGTGTTTGATGGGGACAGTGTAGAGGGAGCTTTACTCTGTATCTAACCCCGTGCTGTACCTGTTGAAGTTTGCGTTGATGGGATATTTCTCTTTATGTACAGGGAATGATGGTAACCGGAGGTTTTCCTGGCTCTGCTGGTGCTGTTTATGATGATGTGTGTGAAGCGTGGGGCGAGCTGGTTTGATGTTTTTGTCTGTGAGAGTGATCCTCACGGGTGAAGAGTGTGAAGCTGATCAGCACATCCTCCATTCACTTTGTGAAGCAGTATCCTGGTTTATTCCTGTTTTCCGTTGGGTTTTTTACTATTTTGAGTGTGTCTAACTTGGATATTATCGGTGGATTTGATAGTGACTGTTAGTCTTCACACCACCTTCACCACCCTTACTGCTCATCCTGCTCCCTAAAGAAAACTTATAATCTTCACAGAATAGGGACCAATAAAGGCTTTTATTCAGCATGTCTGAATGTCTGGTGTAATTTTTAAAATTCATTCACGGGATGTGGGCGTCGCTGGCTGGGCCAGTATTTGTTGCCCATCCCTAATTGCCCCTTGAGAAGGTGGTGGTGAGCTGCCTTCTTGAGCCGCTGCAGTCCCTGTGGTGTAGGTACACCCACAGTGCTGTTAGGGAGGGAGCTCCAGGATTTGGACCCAGTGACAGTGAAGGAACGGCCGATATATTTCCAAGTCGGGATGGTGAGTGGCTTGGAGGGGAACTTCCAGGTGGTGGTGTTCCCCATGTGTCTGCTGCCCTTGTCCTTCTAGATGGTAGAGGTCGTGGGTTTGGAAGGTGCTGTTGAAGGAGCCTTGGTGAATTCCTGCAGTGCATCTTGTAGATGGTACACACACTGCTGCTACTGTGTGTCGTTGGTGGAGGGAGTGAATGTTTGTGGATGGGGTGCCAATCAAGCGGGGCTGCTTTGTCCTGGATGGTGTCGAGCTTCTTGGGTGTTGTGGGAGCTGCACTCATCCAGGCAAGTGGGGAGTGTTCCATCACACTCCTGACTTGTGCCTTGTAGATGGTGGACAGGCTTTGGGGAGTCTGGAGGTGAGTTACTCACCGCAGAGCTCCAAGCCTCTGACCTGCTCTTGTAGCCACAGTATTTCTATGGCTAGTCCAGTTCAGTTTCTGATTAATGGTAAGCCCCCAGGATGTTGATAGTGGGGGATTCAGTGATGGTAATGCCATTGAACATCAGGGGGCGATGGTTAGATTCTCTCTTGCTGGAGATGGTCATTGCCTGACACTTGTGTGGTGCGAATGTTACTTGCCACTTGTCAGCCTAAGCCTGGATATTGTCCAGGTCTTGCTGCATTTGGACATGGGCTGGTTCAGTATCTGAGGAGTCGCGAATGGTGCTGAACATTGTGCAATCATCAGCGAACATCCCCACTTCTAACCTTCTGATGGAAGGAAGGTCATTGATGAAGCAGCTGAAGATGGTTGGGCTGAGGACACTACCCTGAGGAACTCCTGCAGTGATGTCCTGGAGCTGAGATGACTGACCTCCAACAACCACAACCATCTTCCTTTGTGCTGGGTATGTGTCCAAACTGTGGAGAGTTTTCCCCCTGATTCCTATTGACTTCAGTTTTGCCAGGGCTCCTTGATGCCACACTCGGTCAAATGCTGCCTTGATGTCAAGGACAGTCACTCTCACCTCACCTCAGGAGTTCAGCTCTTTTGTCCATGTTTGAACCAAGGCTCCCCCATCATTGAGGATGGGGATATTTGTGGAGCCTCCTCCTCCAGTGAGTTGTTTAATTCTCCACCACCATTCACAACTGGATGTGGCAGGACTGCAGAGCTTAGATCTGATCCGTTGGTTGTGGGATCGTTTATCTCTGTCTTTCACTTGCTGCTTATGCTGTTTGCAATGCCAGTAGTCCGTGTTATAGCCTCACCAGGTTGACACAGCATTTTTAGGTAGGCCTGGTGCTGCTCCTGGTATGCCCTCTTGCACTCTTCATTGATCCAGGGCTGATCCCCTGGCTTGACGGTAATGGTAGAGTGGGGAATATGCCAGGCCATGAGGTTACAGATTGTGTTTGGGTACAATTCTGCTGCTGCTGATGGCCCACAGAGTCACACGGATACCCAGTCTTGAGTTGCCGGATCTGTTTGAAATCTATCCCATGGTGGTTGTGCCACACAACACGATGGAGGGGATCCTCAGGGTGAAGATGGGACTTCGTCTCCACAGTGACTGTGTGATGGTCACTCCGACTGATACTGTCACGGACAGATGCACCCAGTTATTTAAACTCCACGCTCTGACCTCCGGCCCCGCGCCCTGACTTCCGGCCCCGCGCCCTGACCTCCGGCCCCGCGCCCTGACCTCCGGCCCCGCGCCCTGACCTCCGGCCCCGCGCCCTGACCTCCGGCCCCGCGCCCTGACCTCCGGCCCCGCGCCCTGACCTCCGGCCCCGCGCCCTGACCTCCCACCCCGCCGGCCCCGCGCTCTGACCTCTGACCTCTCACCCCACCGGCCCCACGCTCTGACCTCTGACCTCTCACCCCGCCGGCCCCGCGCTCTGACCTCTCACCCTGCCGGTCCACCCCACTGTGTTTAATTCCTTGTAAAATTAATAAATGTTTAGTTTAATTTAATTTATATAAAAAACCTCGAGTCTTGGTGGTCTTATTCCTGAATTTAGAGTCGCATCTCATACATACCAATTGAAAATTATAGGTTATGACAGTTGTTTAAAGTTTCCCTCTGGGAATTTTAATAACTCGGTTTTACCAACTGCATCGGTCACAACGATTGGGGGCTTTTGGCGGGATAATATTTCTAAATCCTCGATTGGTCAGGAATTGGTGAATCTTAAGCTTAACGAGTACGAGAGGCACTTTGAATTCAGGAGTTGGTGAGGTAGTTGAGAAGTGGTGAGACTGCAGGACGGCTTTGGCAATTGCTCAGATTTGTCTGGGAGGAGGAGAGATAACTCTGATTGGGTTGGAGAGAATAACCACGAGTAACTTAACGCATTTGGCAGGTAAGTTACAATTGGGGCTACCTGAGCGAGTTAGGAAATCAGGTATAGTTGAAAGTGTAGCACTGCATCGAGAGTTGGAAGTGAAACCTGACACTAGTGAGTCACAGCTGGAGGTAGCGAGACTTCAGTTTGAACTGAATAAACTTGAATTTGAACAAGCAAAGGAACTGAATAAACTTGAATTAGAAGCAAAGGAAAGAGAAATTACACTTAAAAGGGAGCAAGTAGAGAGGCAGGAGGACGAAAGGAAGGTGGAACTGGAATTCCAGGGAAGAGAGAGAAAGAGAGAGAAAGAGAAAGAGAGAGAAAGAGAATGCTTGTTTAAAAGGCTGGAAGTTCAAAAAGAGACCTCGGATTCCGAGGAGAGTTCTGATGATGAAAAAGCCTTTAACCTAAAACCCAGTGGGGAGATGTTTAAATTTGTACAAGCCCCTCCAAAGTTTGAGGAAAAGGATGTTGACGCATTCTTTATTTCATTTGAGAAGATAGCTAAACAGGTGAAGTGGCCACAGGAGTATTGGATGTTACTATTACAGTCTAAGTTGCTGGGTAGAGCACATGAGGTATATGTTTCACTGTCTGAAGAGGTATCGGTGAATTATGATGGGGTGAAAAAGGCTATTTTGAGTGTATATGAGATGGTTCCTGAAGTATACAGGCAGAAATTAGGAATATGGGAAAACAGCCTGGGCAAACTTATATTGAGTTTGAAAGAATAAAACAAAGTAATTTTGACAGGTGGATATGGGTGTTAAAAATAGAGACAAAATATGCAGCTCTTATCAAAGTAATTCTTCTGGAAGAGTTTAAAGATTCAATCCCTTCGGTAGTGAGAACTCATGTGGAGGGACAGAGGGTTGATTCTGTAAGACAAGCAGCAGAGATAGCTGATCATTAGGAGTTCGTTCATAGAGCTAAACCTTTATTCCATCACCCTTTCAAATTGGAAAAGGATAAAAAGTGGGAAGGTGAAAGGAAGGCAGGTAGTCAGGGAAGAGAAGGAATAGCTGGAAGTTCCCAGGAAGTTTTTTTCTCAGAATAAAAAGGAAGGTGCTGAAGGTAGAAGTGACATTGGAAAATTCAGGTGTTTTCATTGTAATAACGTGGGGCACACGAAGTCAGAGTGTTGGAGGCTGCAGGGAAAATGCTGTAGGAATTATCGAGGTTCAGGAAAGTTCTGGAAGTAAAAGTACTGTGGGTTCTGAGGTTCAGGCACAGGAGAAACCAGTGGTTTGTGTACAGGTGAAACAGGGAGGATCGGTGAGAGGTGAAGAAGTGGGAATGTGTTCACAGATTACTGAGGAGAATTCTGAGGAGCAGGTTGCAGAAATGATTAAAGATTTTATATGTGAAGGGAAAGTATTTCCATGTGTACAGGGTGGAGTAGGTAAAGATGTTAAAATTTTAAGAGACACAGGGGCTAGTCAATCTTTAATGTTGTAGTATAAGCGATATGTGTTCTTCAAAGGGAGTGTTGCAGGGAAGTGGGGTTCATGGAGATGCTAAATCTATTCTGTTGTGGAAGGTAAATTTAAAGAGGAAATGGAAGACAGGTGAAGTTATAGTTGGAGTGGTGGAAACATTGCCCATTGAAGTGGTTCAGTTTATTCTGGGTGGTGATATAGCCGGATTGCAAATGTGGGTGATGCCTAGAGTAGTTGAGCAGCCTATAGAAGTGTTTTCAACAGGAGTGCTACAGAAGGAAAATCGTGGATTGTTTCCTGATTGTATTATAATGAGATCAAAAGTCCATAGGGAAGAACAAAAAAAAGATAAGCAGGCAGTTCAAAGGCAAGATGAATGTGTCGAAATCCAATTAGCCGGCACTTTATTAGATAACATTGTTCAGGAGGAAGGGATGCAGGATAGTTCAGTCGAAGTGTTTAACTGAAAGAGGTTAGTGGAGTTACAGAAAAATGATTTGCAATTAAAACAGTGATATCAGAAAGCTTATTCAGAAAGTGAAGCAAAATATATTCCAGTATGTTAATATCTCCGAGGGAATATATTCATGAGAAAGTGGAGGTCAGATCATGTCTCAGCAAATGAGAGCTGCAGGGAGGTGCTTCAGATTGTTAAACAATTAGGATACAGAAATGAGATTCTAAGGATTGCTCATGAAATTCCAATGAGGGGACGTTTAGGAATTAGGAAAACACAGGGAAAGATACAGAGGTATTTTTTTGGGGCCAGGATTGCATAGGGATGTAGTCAAACTCTGTAGAACCTGTCATACATGTCAAATAACAGGAAAACCACAAGCAGTGATTAAGCCGGAGCCTTTAATCCCAATTCCAGCATTTGAACAACCTTTTACCAGGGTCATGATTAATTGTGTAGGAACCCTCCCTAAGACTAAAAGTGGAGATCAGTATTTACTGGCAATAATGGGTGTGTCTACCAGGTTTCCTGAAGCGATACCTTCAAGAAATATTACAAGTAAGGAAATTGTGGAGGAGTTAATTACTTTTTTTTTTACAAAATATGGTTTACCTAAAGAAATATGATCAATCAGGGGTCAAATTTCATGTCACAGCTGTTTAAGGAAGTAATGAACAGTTTGAGGATAAAAAAGTCAACAGTTTATCATCCGGAGTCACAAGGAGCTTTGGAAAGATGGCATCAAACTTTAAAAACTATGATGAAAGTGCACTGTCAGGATTATGCACAGGATTGGGATACGGGAATTCCATTTTTGTTATTTGCTATGAGAGACACTCCTAATGCATCAACTGATTTTAGCCCTTTCGAACTAGTTTATGGTCATGAGGTAAGGGGACCACTGAAATTGATTCACGAGAAATCGGTGGATCAAAATTCAGAAACTATTCCCCTGGATTATGTATCAAATTTCAGGGAAAGATTGAACGGAGCATGTGAGCTGGCGAGGGAAGATTTAAAGATATCACAGTAAGTGATGAAAGTAGAAGCAGATAAGGCGGCTAAAATTCACAGTTTTGTTTCTAGAGAAAGTATTAGTTTTGTTCCCAGTACCAGGGGATTCATTAAATGCAAGATTTAATGGGCCTTACAGCATGGAAAAGAAGTTGAGTGAAGTAAATTATTTAATAAATACTCCAGATAGAAGAAAGGAGCAGAGGGTATGACGTGTAAATATGCTTAAAAAGTACATTGACAGGGAAGAGGAACATTAAGAGGTATTAGTGATGGTGGATGATGAGAAAGAGGTGGAAGTGCGGGAATCTGAAATTGATTTTCCTCCAATCAAATTGGACAATGAGGGTGTTTGAAAATTTAAACGAGTGATTAATTTGGGCATTTGTTTAATAGTAATTATGGTAATAATTTGTAGTTGTGTATGTGTTTAATTCCTTGTAAAATTAATAAATGTTTAATTTAATTTATATTAAAAAATTTCGAGTCTTGGTGGTCTTATTCCTGAATTCAGATCTACATCTCAAACATACCAGTTGAAATTATAGGTTATGACAGTTGTTTAAAGTTTCTCCCAGGATCTTAAATACCTCAGCCTTTTATCAACTGCTGTGTCATAACATCCTTTGACCTATACCCTCACGACCCTGTGACCCGCACCCTTGGGGCCCTGTGACCCTGTGACCCGCACCCTCACGACCCTGTGACCCGCACCCTTGGAGCCCTGTGACCCGCACCCTCACGACCCTGTGACCCGCACCCTCACGACCCTGTGACCCGCGCCCTTGGGGCCCTGTGACCTACACCCTCGGGGCCCTATGACCCGTGACCCTGTGACCCATGCCCTCGGGGCCCTATGACCCACGACCCTGTGACCTGCACCCTCGGGGCCCTGTGACCCTGTGACCCGCGCCCTCGGGGTCCTGTGACCCACGACCCTGTGACCCGCATCCTCACCACCCCTTGACCCGCGCCCTCAGGGCCCTGTGACCCACGACCCTGTGACCCGCGACCCTGTGACCCATGATCATCAGTTGTGGATAAGACAATGGCAGATGACATTTCATTTTTGATTTATTAAACCATTTATATGTTTAAAAATACATTGGAGCCGGAGTCCGAGGGGTTACATGGGCCTCTCATTGAAATCAGCAGCGAACAAGTGCAAAAATAAATCCACATCCCAAAACAAAACTTCCCAAATTCCAAGGAAAATACCATCATCCCATTGACAAAAAGGCATCCTGAAACCTGACCCTCATAAAGACCCCTAGCACCTCAATGACCTCTCACCCCTGACCCTCATAAAGACCCCTAACACCTCAATGGCCCCTCACCCCTGACCCTCATAAGGACCCCTAACACCTCAATGACCCCTCCCCCCTGACCCTCATAAAGACCCCTAACACCTCAATGATCCCTCACCCCTGACCCTCAAAGACTCCTAACCCCTTGGAATAACCCCTCACCCCTGACCCTCAAAGACTCCTAACCCCTCAATGACCCTTCATCTCTAACCCTCATAACCCCAACCCCTCACAATGACCCCTCACCCCTGACCTTCATAAAGGGACCCTAACCCCTCACAATGACCCCCTAACCCCTCACAATGACCACTTACCACTCACCCTCACAATGACCTCTCACCCCTCATCTGCCCGATGACCTCTCACCTCTGACCCCCTAGTGAGCAATCAGCCTTATAATGACCTTTCACTCCTCCTTTCCCTCCCCTCGGTCTGGATTTGACCCTGATTTTCTGAGGGTGAGAGGTCACTCCTGCCCATTCCCTGGAGTTTGGGGAATTTGCTGTTGGTTTGAGGAGGATAATGGAATTGATAATAGAAATGGCGGGTGATGGTTGAGCTGTTGTTAATCTAATGTAAACACTGATAATCACTACAAAAGCTTTAACAATTCGTAAAGAAACAGAAGAAGCAAAACAAGATAAATAATAATTTCTTATTAACTGTAAATTGGATGCTGCAGAAACAGCAAATAATTCTGATAACATCAGACACAATCCAACCCTCCGGGTTAATTAGCAAATTCCCAAGGTCCCAACTCTCTGCATCCCTGTACCTCACTCCCCCTGAGCCCACTCTCCTCCTGGGAGAGAGACAGAGACAGAGAGAGAGAGACAGAGACAGAGAGAGAGAGAGACACAGAGAGAGAGAGAGACACACAGAGAGAGAGAGACACAGAGAGAGAGAGAGAGACAGAGAGAGAGAGACACAGAGACACACAGAGAGAGAGAGAGACACAGAGAGAGAGAGACACAGAGAGAGAGAGAGACACAGAGAGAGAGAGAGACACACAGAGAGAGAGAGACACAGAGAGAGAGACACAGAGAGACACACACAGAGAGAGACACAGAGACAGAGAGAGACACAGAGATAGAGAGAGAGACAGAGAGAGAGACACACACACACAGAGGACAGAGAGAGAGAGAGAGAGAGACACACACACACAGACAGAGACACACGTACACACACAGAGACAGAGAGAGAGACACACACAGAGACACACACAGAGAGAGACAGAGACACAGAGAGAGAGACACACACAGAGACAGAGAGAGAGAGGCAGACACAGACACAGACACAGACACAGACACAGTGATCAGGAGCAGGAATCCTCTCTCTAACCTGGGGACAGTGTGGGTTGTGTCGATGGAGCCGCTGTTACTCTCTGGTAGACTCTGATACAGAGTCCCCAGGGTCTGAGCACTCAGAGTGGGGGGAGGGGAGTGATGCACCCCCCTCCCAGAGTTAACGCCCACCCCTCACCCCACCCTGAGAGGAGGGAGGTAGGGGAAGGGGTTAACTCCTGGCGAGTGCTGCATTTTAAATGATTCCGATTTCACAGAAATCAAATGACCGACAGTTTGATACCAAACCTCATACAGAGCAGAGAATATCGCTTCGCGAATCCTCTGGTAGCCCAGTGTCACTGACACACTGGCACTGGGGTGGGGTGGGTTGGGGTGGGGGGGTGGGGGGGGGTCGAAATCTGACCTCCCGGGGGTTTCGGGGTTCAGGTCAGGGTTCAGACTCTGCGCCTCCCCCCAGTTTGTTTGGATCGAGACGGGGATTTTTGTGCTAAAAATATTGCTGAATGTGCTCTGGTCTCCAGTGGAAGAGCCGAGGGTGGTGGGATGGGGGGGTAAAGGGGAGAGGGGGAGGGGGAAACACCTCCGTTTTTTTCCCTTTCTGGGAATAAACCCCATCCCCTGCTTCCCAAAAGCACCTTCACTCCACAGGAGGTTCGTTGCTTTAGGGCAGGATTAAACCCGAGAGGAAAACTCAGCCGAGGAGAACAAGCAAAGACAAGGATCCCCAGCTGAAGGGGAGACTCAGTTTGGTCCTCAGATCCGTGATGGACTCGGGGTTTCATTAGCCTCTGTAATGACAAGCAGCCACCAGCAGAGAGCAGCCTCGCTCCACCCACTGCAACCCAGCCCCAGGTCTGGGAGTGAGGGAGACATGGGGGCCACTGGAGGACATACTGGGAGGCTGCTCTGTGAAGGGTGGCGGGGGGAGGTGATGCGTGGCTAAGGAGGGAAGACTGGGATCCCCTCACTAGGGGGGCAGGAACCGCCCCCAAACACAGGCGAATCTGGTTGAACAGGTAAACCCAGAGGAACAACTCAACCAAACACCAGGAGCTCAGCTCAGACCCCATTCGGGGGTCACTGGGTTCAGTCCTGGACCCCCCCTCTCCCCTCAGGGAGGGTATATTGCCCTCGGAGGGGGGGTACAGCCCAGAGTGACCGGAACGATGCCAGGGCTGAAAGGGTTAAACTCCGAGGACAGGTTGCACAGAACAGGCTTGTGTTCCCCCGAGTCTCGAAGATTAAGGGGTTGATCTAATTGAGGGGTTTAAGATGATTCAAGGATTCGATAGGGATTGACAGAGAGAAACTATTTCCCCTGGTTTAGAGGTGCGGGGGTTGGGGGAAAGTGTCCAGGACAAGGGGGCAGAACCTTAAAATTGGAGCCAGGCCGTTCAGGGGGTGATGTCAGGAAGCACTTCTTCACACAAAAGGGGGATGTGGAAATCTGGAACTCTCCCCCCCAGAAAAAGCTGTCGAGGCTGGGTGGGGTCAACGGAAAATTTCAACCCTGAGATTGAGAGATTTTTGTTGGTTAAGGGGATTAAGGGTTACAGAACCGAGGCGGGTAGATGGAGTTAAGATACAGATCAGGCATGATCAGATTCAATGGCAGAGCAGGCTCGAGGGGCTGAATGGCCTCCTACTAACCCGGTGTAACAGGCTCGAGGGGCTGAATGGGCCTCCTCCTGTTCCTGTGTAACAGGCTCAAGGGGCTGAATGGCCTCCTCCTGTTCCTGTGTAACAGGCTCGAGGGGCTGAATGGCCTCCTCCTGTTCCTGTGTAACAGGCTCGAGGGGCTGAATGGCCTCCTCCTGTTCCTGTGTAACAGGCTCGAGAGGCTGAATGGCCTCCTCCTGTTCCTGTGTAACAGGCTCGAGGGGCTGAATGGCCTCCTCCTGTTCCTGTGTAACAGGCTCGAGGGGGCTGAATGGGCCTCCTCCTGTTCCTGTGTAACAGGATCGAGGGGGCTGAATGGCCTCCTCCTGTTCCTGTGTAACAGGCTCGAGGGGGCTGAATGGCCTCCTCCTGTTCCTGTGTAACAGGCTCGAGGGGGCTGAATGGCCTCCTCCTGTTCCTGTGTAACAGGCTCGAGGGGGCTGAATGGGCCTCCTCCTGTTCCTGTGTAACAGGCTCAAGGGGGCTGAATGGGCCTCCTCCTGTTCCTGTGTAACAGGCTCGAGGGGGCTGAATGGCCTCCTCCTGTTCCTGTGTAACAGGCTCGAGGGGCTGAATGGCCTCCTCCTGTTCCTGTGTAACAGGCTCGAGGGGCTGAATGGGCCTCCTCCTGTTCCTGTGTAACAGGCTCGAGGGGCTGAATGGCCTCCTCCTGTTCCTGTGTAACAGGCTCGAGGGGCTGAATGGCCTCCTGTTCCGTTCTGGATTGAACGGGCTGATGGAGGAACAGCAGTATCTGCTGGTATTAGATGAGGTTTTACACCCTCACACTCCACAATATCCACCTCACCAACCACCTCCTCTCACAGGCAAAACAATAAAAACCACTTCTCAGACCTTCTGTCTTTGCTCGTTTCCACAGTGCTGATAATTATTATCAATAAATTACTGAAGTGTTGGTCAGATCTCACAGCAGGAAGTGTGAGAGAGAGAGAGAGAGAGAGTGAGAGAGAGAGAGCGAGAGAGAGAGAGAGACAGAGAGAGAGAGAGACAGAGAGAGTGAGAGACAGAGAGAGAGAGAGACAGAGAGAGAGAGAGACAGAGAGAGTGAGAGACAGAGAGAGAGAGAGACAGAGAGAGAGAGAGAGAGTGAGAGAGACAGAGAGAGAGAGAGTGAGAGACAGAGAGAGAGAGAGAGAGTGAGAGAGAGAGAGAGTGAGAGAGAGAAGGAAAGTTTGAAATGATAACACTGAGTTTCCTCCAATTGGAAGTGACTGAGCTTCCACCTGGTGGAGGGATAATCAGGGACTGAAAATAGTCCGGGTTCCGTTCTGTCCTATGAGGAAGACAATCTGGGGGCGGAGGGAGATGTAAATCGTCCTCTCTTCAACATCTGCTTAATCTGCAGAGAGAAAACCCACAATAAACCATGGCAGCCCCTCCATCACTCCGTCACTCACTCCCTCCGTCACTCACTCCCTCCGTCACTCACTCCCTCCGTCACTCCCTCCCTCCGTCACTCCCTCCCTCTATCACTCCGTCATTCCCTCCCTCCATCCCTCTGTCACTCCCTCCCCCCTCCATCACTCCGTCACACCCTCCCTCCACCCCTCCGTCACTCCCTCCCTCTGTCACTCCCTCCCTCCATCCCTCCGTCATTCCCTCCCTCCATCCCTCTGTCACTCCCTCCCTCCATCCCGCTGTCACTCTCTCCCTCCATCACTCCCTCCCTCCGTCCCCACCTCTCCCTCCCTACATCCCTCCATTCAGCCTCGCCTCCACTCTCCCTCCGTCCCCGCCTCCACTTTCTCTCTCTCCCTTCCCTCTCACTCCTCTCCCCCTCCCCTCCCCCCCACCCCCCTGTGTGTGTGAGGTTGGGTTTACCTGTTCTCTCTCCCCCCCCTGTGTGTGTGAGGTTGGGTTTACCTGTTCTCTCTCTCCTCCCCCTGTGTGTGTGAGGTTGGGTTTACCTGTTCTCTCTCTCCTCCCCCTGTGTGTGTGAAGTTGGGTTTACCTGTTCTCTCTCCCCCCCCTGTGTGTGTGAGGTTGGGTTTACCTGTTCTCTCTCCCCCCCCTGTGTGTGTGAGGTTGGGTTTACCTGTTCTCTCGCCCCCCTGTGTGTGTGAGGTTGGGTTTACCTGTTCTCTCTCTCCCCCTGTGTGTGTGAGGTTGGGTTTACCTGTTCTCTCTCCCCCTGTGTGTGTGAGACGTTGGGTTTACCTGTTCTCTCTCCCCCCCCTGTGTGTGTGAGGTTGGGTTTACCTGTTCTCTCTCCACCTGTGTGTGTGAGGTTGGGTTTACCTGTTCTCTCTCCCCCTGTGTGTGTGAGGTTGGGTTACCTGTTCTCTCTCCCCCTGTGTGTGTGAGGTTGGGTTTACCTGTTCTCTCTCCCCCTGTGTGTGTGAGGTTGGGTTACCTGTTCTCTCTCCCCCTGTGTGTGTGAGGTTGGGTTACCTGTTCTCTCTCCCCCTGTGTGTGTGAGGTTGGGTTTACCTGTTCTCTCTCCCCCTGTGTGTGTGAGGTTGGGTTTACCTGTTCTCTTTGCCTCCCGGCCGGCAGGAGGTGGATGGGCTGCTCATTTTCCAGGTTCCGGATTGTGGGATCAGCTCCGTGACTGAGCAGGAAGCGGACTATCTCCTCCTGGTTCCTCTCCTCCTGAAGCCCGGCTGCCATGTGTAAGGCCGTGTTTCCGTGGGCCTGTGGGGGAGATACCCCGAGAACAGGCAGTTACCAACCTGCGGCTCCAACCCCACCGAGACTGAAACAGCCCCCCCGAACTCCGAACCCCAAACCCCGAACCCCAAACCTCAAACCCGAACTCCGAACCCCAAAACCCGAATCCCGAACCCCAAACCCTGAATCCCGAACCCCAAACCCCAAATACCCCAAACCCCAAATCCCCCAAACTCCACAAACCTGAACCCCAAACCCCCCGAACCGCAGCCTCCAAACCCCCAAACCCCCCAAACCCACCGAGACTCAAACACCCCCCGAACCGCGGGCCCCCAACCCCGAAACCCAAACCCCCCAAACCCGAACCCCAAACCCCCTGAACCGTGGGCCCCCAACCCCAAATCCCCCCAACCCTGAACCCCAAACTCTGAACCCCAAACCCCAAATCCCGAACCCCAAACCCCAAATCCCGAACCCCAAACCCGAACCCCAAACCCCAAACCCGAACCCCAAACCCCGAACCCCAAATCCCGAACCCCAAACCCAACCCCGAACCCGAACCCCAAACCCCAAACCCCAAATCCCAAACCCCCAAACCCTCCCAAATGCTGATCACCCCGAACACCAACCCTGCCAAACCCCCGCCCCCGAGCCCCGCCCACCCAGCGAGCGCTGACCTTCATGTTGAGGAAGTTGGTCAGTTGGTGGTTGCTGAGTTGGGTGAAGAACTGGACCAGCCGGAGGTTCCCATCCTGGACACACAGGTGGAGGACGGTCATACTGTTCTTCACATCCTGGCCAAAGTAAGGGCAAAGGTCAAAACTGCTTCATCGATGACCAATCACAGACTCAGGAAAGGGTAACAGGGCATCCAACCCCCAGACCACATCCAGACCAAAAATCCCAGCCCGAACGAGGGAGAGTCAGTACTGAGGGAGTGCTGCACTGTCAGAGGGTCAGTACTGAGGGAGTGCTGCACTGTCGGAGGGTCAGTACTGAGGGAGTGCCGCACTGTCAGAGGGTCAGTACTGAGGGAGTGCTGCACTGTCGGAGGGTCAGTACTGAGGGAGTACTGCACTGTCGGAGGGTCAGTACTGAGGGAGTGCTGCACTGTCGGAGGGTCAGTACTGAGGGAGTGCTGCACTGTCGGAGGGTCAGTACTGAGGGAGTGCTGCACTGTCGGAGGGTCAGTACTGAGGGAGCGCTGCACTGTCGGAGGGTCAGTGCTGAGGGAGGGCTGCACTGTCGGAGGGTCAGTACTGAGGGAGTGCCGCACTGTCAGACGGTCAGTACTGAGGGAGTGCTGCACTGTCGAAGGGTCAGTACTGAGGGAGTGCTGCACTGTCGAAGGGTCAGTGTTGAGGGAGCGCTGCACTCTCGGAGGGTCAGTACTGAGGGAGTGCTGCACTCTCGGAGGGTCAGTACTGAGGGAGTGCTGCACTCTCGGAGGGTCAGTGCTGAGGGAGTGCCGCACTGTCGGAGGGTCAGTACTGAGGGAGTGCTGCACTCTCGGAGGGTCAGTGCTGAGGGAGTGCTGCACTGTCAGAGGGTCAGTACTGAGGGAGTGCCGCACTGTCGGAGGGTCAGTACTGAGGGAGTGCTGCACTCTCGGAGGGTCAGTGCTGAGGGAGTGCCGCACTGTCGGAGGGTCAGTACTGAGGGAGTGCCGCACTGTCGGAGGGTCAGTACTGAGGGAGTGCCGCACTGTCGGAGGGTCAGTACTGAGGGAGTGCCGCACTGTCGGAGGGTCAGTACTGAGGGAGCGCCGCACTGTCGGAGGGTCAGTACTGAGGGAGTGCTGCACTGTCGGAGGGTCAGTACTGAGGGAGTGCCGCACTGTCGGAGGGTCAGTACTGAGGGAGTGCCGCACTGTCGGAGGGTCAGTACTGAGGGAGTGCTGCACTGTTGCAGGGTCAGTACTGAGGGAGTGCCGCACTGTCGGAGGGTCAGTACTGAGGGAATGCTGCACTGTCGGAGGGTCAGTACTGAGGGAGTGCCGCACTGTCGGAGGGTCAGTACTGAGGGAGTGCAGCACTGTCGGAGGGTCAGTACTGAGGGAGTGCCGCACTGTCGGAGGGTCAGTACTGAGGGAGTGCCGCACTGTCGGAGGGTCAGTACTGAGGGAGCGCTGCACTGTCGGAGGGTCAGTACTGAGGGAGTGCCGCACTGTCGGAGGGTCAGTACTGAGGGAGTGCCGCACTGTCGGAGGGTCAGTACTGAGGGAGCGCCGCACTGTCGGAGGGTCAGTACTGAGGGAGTGCCGCACTGTTGGAGGGTCAGTACTGAGGGAGCGCCGCACTGTCGGAGGGTCAGTACTGAGGGAGTGCCGCACTGTCGGAGGGTCAGTGCTGAGGGATTTCTGCACTATGGATTTCACATTGATCAGTTAAGCTGTTAAACTGTGGCCCCCTTTGCTTTTAAGGACTATTTATTTCAGTGTTGGAGTGGGCGCAGAATGGGTGCTGCACGGTGTAGTTATTTAGATGGTGACATATTGGGAAATGTGGATGTACAAAGGGATCTGGGTGTCCTTGTGCACCAGTCACTGAAAGTAAACAGGCAGGTGCAGCACAATTCG
The DNA here is from genome assembly GCF_964194155.1 of Cetorhinus maximus. Classification (NCBI taxonomy): domain Eukaryota; kingdom Metazoa; phylum Chordata; class Chondrichthyes; order Lamniformes; family Cetorhinidae; genus Cetorhinus; species Cetorhinus maximus. Next base: position 106,784 of record NW_027596927.1, read on the forward strand.
GAAGGTAAATGGTATGTTGGCCTTCATTGCGAGAGGATTTGAGTTCAGAAGTAGGGATGTCTTACTGCAGTTATACAAGGCCTCGGTGAGATCACACCTGGAGTATTATGTGTAGTTTTGATCTCCCTACCTAAGAAAGGAGATACTTGCCATAGAGGGAGAGCAGCGAAGGTTCACTGGGCTGATACTGGGGGTGGTAGGACTGTTGTATGAGGAGAGGTTGGTTCGACTGGGTCTGTATTCACTAGAGTTTAGGAGAATGAGAGCGGATCTGATTGAAATGTATAAAATTCTAACAGGGCCGGACAGACTGGATGCAGGGAGGATGTTTCTCCTGGTTGGGGAGTCTAGAACCAGGGTCCACAATCTCAGGATATGGGACAGGCCATTTAGGACTGAGATGGGGAAACATTTCTTCACTCAGAGGGTGGTCAACCTGTGGAATTCTCTCCCAGAGAGGCTGTGGAGACCGGGTCACTGAGTGTATTCCAGAAAGAAATGGATAGATTTCTAGACGCTAAAGATTTCAAGGGATATGGGGAGAGAGCGGGAGTATGGGGTTGAGATAGAGGATCAGCCATGATCCAATTGAATGGGGGAGCAGGCTCGAGGGGCCGAATGGCCTCCTCCTGTTCCTAGTTTCTATGTTCCTACGTGTCCTGGGGCCAATTTTAATCTCTGGTTGTCCCACGCTGTACAGTTACCTGGGTGAAGATGGACGCCCCCAGACTGAGCAGGAGGGATATACACTGCAGCTTATCCTGGGAATAGGCCTGTAACTCTGCAGAGACCTCTCCCATCCTGGTCTGTATCTCACTCAGCTTCCTCATGGTGCAATTGTGCGACTTCACAGCACAATGCAGGGCAGTTAGACCTGGGGGGGGCAAGAGGGTTGGTCAGTCAGGAACTATTAACACATCTTCCTTCTCCAGGTTCAGTTATTACAATCACAGACACAGACCCGCGTCCCGTCACCGTGTGGGGGAATCACAGACACAGACCCGCGTCCCGTCACCGTGTGGGGGAATCACAGACACAGACCCGCGTCCCGTCACCGTGTGGGGGAATCACAGACACAGACCCGCGTCCCGTCACCGTGTGGGGGAATCACAGACCCGCGTCCCGTCACCATGTGGGGGAATCATAGACACAGACCCGCGTCCCGTCACCATGTGGGGGAATCCCAGACGCAGACCCGCGTCCCGTCACCGTGTGGGGGAATCACAGACACAGACCCACGTCCCGTCACCGTGTGGGGGAATCACAGACCCGCGTCCCGTCACCGTGTGGGGGAATCACAGACCCGCGTCCCGTCACCGTGTGGGGGAATCACAGACCCGCGTCCCGTCACCGTGTGGGGGAATCACAGACCCGCGTCCCGTCACCGTGTGGGGGAATCACAGACTCGCGTCCCGTCACCGTGTGGGGGAATCACAGACCCGCGTCCCGTCACCGTGTGGGGGAATCACAGACACAGACCCGCGTCCCGTCACCGTGTGGGGGAATCACAGACACAGACCCGCGTCCCGTCACCGTGTGGGGAATCACAGACACAGACCCACGTCCCGTCATCGGGTGGGGGAATCACAGACACAGACCCACGTCCCATCATTGAGGGTTTACAGACAGATACACACTGAAAATTACCTTCAAAGTTCCGAGCCTCCACATTCACTGTGACTCCACTCCACAAGATAGCCTGTGAGAGAAAGCAATTTTAGGACAGAAAAGAGAGCATTGTTTCCATCACTCCCAGGACAGGTACAGCACAGGGTTAGATACAAAGTAAAGCTCCCTCTACACTGTCCCCATCAAACACTCCCAGGACAGGTACAGCACGGGGTTAGATACAGAGTAAAGCTCCCTCTACACTGTCCCCATCAAACACTCCCAGGACAGGTACAGCACAGATTGAAATCTGGATTAATGATGTTTCAAGTTTTTAGTTGTATGAATCTCGGGCTCCACATGTACCTGTAGAATGTCTGGATATCCGTAGGTGGCTGCGAGGTGAAGAGCTGTTTGACCTTTGAAATCTGCAGCCTTGATATCCGCTCCAAGTTCAATCAGATCAGACACAACCCCCGCTTGATTCGCTGTCACAGCAACCAGGAGTGGCGTCTGTGTGGGGAGAGAAAGAAATAGGAGACGATGTGTAACATACCTCCCTTAACCCCAGGAATCTTCATCCACCAGCCTAACCACTCCCAGTACCCTCAAACCCATCATCCACCAAACCCAACCACTTCCCGTGCCCCCAAACCCATCATGGACCCGACCCAACCCCTCCCCATACACCCAAAACCCATCATCGACCTGACCCAACCCCTCCCCGTACCCCCAAACCCAACATCGACCCGACCCAACCCCTCCCCGTACCCCCAAACCCATCATCGACCTGACCCAACCCCTCCCCGTACCCCCAAACCCAACATCGACCCGACCCAACCCCTCCCCGTACCCCCAAACCCATCATCGACCAGACCAAACCCCTCCCCGTACCCCCAAACCCATCATCGACCTGACCCAACCCCTCCCCGTACCCCCAAACCCATCCTCGACCAGACCCAACCCCTCCCTGAACCCCCAAACCCATCATCGACCCGACTCAACCCCTCCCCAACCCCCAAACCCAACATCGACCCGACCCAACCCCTCCCCATACCCCCAAACCCATCATCGACCTGACCAAACCCCTCCCCGTACCCCCAAACCCAACATCGAACAAACCCAACCCCTCCCTGAACCCCAAACCCATCATCGACCCAACCCAACCCCTCCCTGAACCCCCAAACCCATCATCGACCAGACTCAACCCCTCCCTGAACCCCCAAACCCATCATCGACCCGACTCAACCCCTCCCCAACCCCCAAACCCAACATCGACCCGACCCAACCCCTCCCCATACCCCCAAACCCATCATCGACCCAACCCAACCCCTCCCCGTACCCCCAAACCCATCATCGACCCGACTCAACCCCTCCCCAACCCCCAAACCCATCATCGACCTGACCCAACCCCTCCCCGTACCCCCAAACCCATCATCGACCCAACCCAACCCCTCCCCGTACCCCACAAACCCATCATCGACCCGACTCAACCCCTCCCCAACCCCCAAACCCATCATCGACCTGACTCAACCCCTCCCCAACCCCCAAACCCATCACAACCCGACCCAACCCCTCCCCGTACCCCCAAACCCATAATCGACGAGACCCAACTCCTCCCCGTACCCCCAAACCCATCATCGACCCGACCCAACCCCTTCCTGTACCCCCAAACCCATCACCGACCAGACCCAACCCCTCCCCGTACCCCCAAACCCATCATCGACCCGACCCAACCCCTTCCTGTACCCCCAAACCCATCACCGACCAGACCCAACCCCTCCCTGAAGCCCCAAACCCATCATCGACCCAACCCAACCCCTCCCTGTAACCCCAAACCCATCATCGACCCGACTCAACCCCTCCCCGTACCCCCAAACCCATCATCGACCCGACCCAACCCCTCCCTGTAACCCCAAACCCATCATCGACCCAACCCAACCCCTCCCCGTACCCCCAAACCCATCATCGACCAAACCCAACCCCTCCCCGTACCCCCAAACCCAACATCGACCTGACCCAACCCCTCCCCGTACCCCCAAACCCAACATCGACCAGACCCAACCCCTCCCCGTACCCCCAAACCCATCATCGACCAAACCCAACCCCTCCCTGTACCCCCAAACCCAACATCGACCAGACCCAACCCCTCCCCGTACCCCCAAACCCATCATCGACCAAACCCAACCCCTCCCTGTACCCCCAAACCCAACATCGACCAGACCCAACCCCTCCCCGTACCCCCAAACCCATCATCGACCTGACCCAACCCCTCCCCGTACCCCCAAACCCAACATGAACATCAGTGCCTCACACTGGATCCCCTCCACCCTGGGCTCTCTCTCTGGATCCCCTCCGCCCTGGGCTCTCTCTCTGGATCCCCATCGTCCCTGGGCTCTCTCTCTCTGGATCCCCTCCGCCCTGGGCTCTCTCTCTGGATCCCCTCCGCCCTGGGCTCTCTCTCTGGATCCCCTCCGCCCTGGGCTCTCTCTCTGGATCCCCTCGACCCTGGGCTCTCTCTCTGGATCCCCTCCACCCTGGGCTCTCTCTCTCTGGATCCCCTCCGCCCTGGGCTCTCTCTCTGGATCACCATCGTCCCTGGGCTTTCTCTCTGGATCGCTCCCGATCACTGACCTTTCCCTTGTGCTCCCTGGTCTCCAGGCCGTTCAGTGATCTGATGCGTTCTGCTGCAGCGAGGACAAACTCCCTCATCCCCTTGGCAGAGTAAATATGCAGAATTCTGAGGAAGGGAAACAGGAAAGAATAAAATCATCCAGAAAGGAGCTGAGATCAGCCCCCACAGACTGTGTCTCTCTGCATTTAGTGCCTGCCCATCTGTGTGAGAGAGAGAGAGTGTGTGAGAGAGAGAGAGTGTGTGTGTGAGAGAGAGGTGCCCGAGAGAGCTAGTGTGTGAGAGTGTGGATGTGTGTGTTCAGAGAGAGAGAGAGAGAGGAGAAACGTGTACATGTGTGTTTGCGTGAGTGTGAGAGAGAAAGATTGTGAGAGAGAGAGAGAGAATGTAAGTGAGCGTGAGAGAGAGAACGAGTGTGAGAGAGAGTTTGAGAGGGTGTGATGGTGTGTGTGAGTATGTGTGTGTGAGTGACTGAGAGTGTGAATGTGTGTGTTAGAGTGTGAGTGAGTGTGAAGATGAGTGGAAGTGTGAGTGTGAATAAGTGTGAATGGGTGAGTGTGTGAGTTTGATTATGTGCATGAGAATGACTGTGTGTATGAGTGTGTGTGTGCGTGTGAGTATTGTAAGAGTGTGAGTATGTGTATGTTGTAAGAGTGTGAGTGTGAGTGTGTGTGTTGTAAGAGTGTGAGTGTGAATGAGTGAGTGTGAGTGATGTAAGAGTGTGAGTGTGAATGAGTGAGTGTGTGTGTGTGTGAGTGTGTGTGTGAGTGTGTGTGTGTGTGTGTTTGTGTGTGTGTGTGTGTGTGAGTGTGTGAGTGTGTATGTGAGTGTGAGTGTGTGTGTGAGTGTGTGTGTGAGTGTGTGTGTGAGTGGGTGAGTGTGTGTGAGTGAGTGTGTGAGTGAGTGTGTGTGTGTGTGTGAGTGTGTGTGTGAGTGTGTGTGTGTGTGTGAGTGTGTGTGTGTGTGAGTGAGTGTGTGTGTGAGTGTGTGTGTGAGTGTGTGTGTGAGTGAGTGTGAGTGTGTGTGTGTGAGTGAGTGAGTGAGTGTGTGTGAGTGTGTGAGTGAGTGAGTGAGTGTGTGTGTGAGTGAGTGTGTGAGTGAGTGTGTGTGTGAGTGTGTGTGTGAGTGAGTGAGTGAGTGTGTGTGAGTGAGTGTGTGAGTGAGTGTGTGTGAGTGTGTGAGTGAGTGAGTGAGTGTGTGTGTGAGTGTGTGAGTGAGTGTGTGTGTGAGTGTGTGTGTGAGTGAGTGAGTGTGTGTGAGTGAGTGTGTGAGTGAGTGTGTGTGTGAGTGTAAAAGGCGTGTTTCTTGGTTGCAGTTTTAGGTTGACTTACGTGTCCCCATCATCGTCATGTTGCAGTAGCTCATTCATCTCCATGTTCTGGATGGTGGCCCGAGCTTCCTCCAGCTTTGCAGGTATTATGGGCTGTGGGGGTATTATGGGCTGTGGTGGTATTATGGGCTGTGGGGGTATTATGGGCTGTGGGGGTATTATGGGCTGTGGGGGTATTATGTTAGGTGAGGGTATTGGGGGTTGTGGGGGTATAATGGGCTGTTGGGATGGGTTGGGGTTATAGTATGGAATTGGTAGGAGATCTGCTTCAGGACAGGGTGGGACTGCACTGGCTCCTGACAGTGGCCATTGGTGGAACTCAGTCTGAGGGGTCTCGAACAGGGTCGGGTCGGAGCTGTGTCTTAACGCCTAGAGTGAAGAAACACAGAGAAGTCAGAGTAATTCACCTTTTCCCCAATCCCACAATCCCACTTTACCTCTATTCCTGCAATCCCATTTTCTCCACAATCCCTCAATCCCACTCCTTCCCAATCCCACGCCTTCCCAATCCCACGCCTTCCCAATCCCATGCCTTCCCAATCCCATGCCTTCCCAATCCCAAGCCTTCCCAATCCCACGCCTTCCCAATCCCACGCTTTATCAATCCCACGCCTTCCCAATCCCACGCCTTCCCAATCCCACGCTTTATCAATCCCACGCCTTCCCAATCCCACGCCTTCCCAATCCCACGCTTTATCAATCCCACGCCTTCCCAATCCCACGCCTTCCCAATCCCACGCCTTCCCAATCCCACGCTTTATCAGTCCCACTCCTTCCCAATCCCACTGTTTCCCAATCCCACATCCTCCATAATCCCACCTTTATCCACAATCCAAAAATCCCACTTCATCCCAATCCCACTTTTCCCACAATCCCACAATCCCAGCTCCTCCCATGTACCTCACACCTATGAGTTGGATATGGTGGTGAGAGGACAGAGAGTGGAAGGAGGGTGCAGGGAGGGAAGAGGGGGCATACTCTGCACTTCATCTGGTGCCCCCTGGTCTCTCACCAGGTGCCCTCAGTCCTTGCCCAGTAGATTTAGTAATGATGGGCATCGATTTTGGAATGATGTAGTCACTCACCACTAAGTTGGTCTGATGATTGGAGTAGAGTGGTACAGGTTCACTGCTGGGGGCAGTGTATCCATATGATGGGTATGCTGCTGTAGTGTTGAAGGGATTGACGGCTTCACTGGGGGTGAATTCATTTGGTGGACCATAGTGACAGGGCTCTGTGGGTATCATGGGTTGGTGCACATCTACATGCCAAGATGGGTATCCTGTCTGGAAGACAGGGCCAGAGGCTGCTCCCGAGGTAGAAAAATTAAATTCTTCTGCAAAACAAAAAAAGAGTTTCCATGAACATTCAGAACTCAACAGGATGTGATGCGACGTGAATGGATGTGAGGCGACTTGATGTGAGTTGATGCGAGTTGATGCGAGTTGATGTGAGTCGATGTGATGTGAGTCAATGTGATGTGATGTGAGTTGATGTGAGTTGATGTGAGTTGATGTGAGTTGATGTGCGTTGATGTGCGTTGATGTGATGTGAGTCGATGTGAGTCGATGTGAGTCGATGTGAGTAAATGTGAGTCGATGTGAGTCGATGTGAGTCGATGTGCGTCGATGTGCGTCGATGTGAGTCGATGTGCGTCGATGTGCGTCGATGTGCGTCGATGTGAGTCGATGTGCGTCGATGTGCGTCGATGTGAGTCGATGTGAGTCGATGTGAGTCGATGAGAGTCGATGAGAGTCGATGAGAGTCGATGAGAGTCGATGAGAGTCGATGTGAGTCGATGTGAGTCGATGTGAGTCGATGTGAGTCGATGAGAGTCGATGAGAGTCGATGAGAGTCGATGAGAGTCGATGTGAGTCGATGTGAGTCGACGTGAGTCGACGTGAGTCGATGTGAGTTGATGTGATGTGAGTTGATGTGAGTTGATGTGATGTGAGTTGATGTGAGTTGATGTGAGTTGATGTGAGTTGATGTGATGCGCGTTGATGTGAGTTGATGTGATGTGAGAAACTCTTCCCATTGGTGGGAGCATCGAGAGTCAGGGAGACACAGATTTAAGGGTTATTGGTAAAGGAAGCAACAGTGTCACGTGGAGAAATGTTTTCACACAGCAGATTGGCTTGGATCTGGAATATCCTCCCTGACTGTTTTGGGGAGGCAGGTTCAATCGAGGATTTGAAAAGGCACTTGGATTGTTATCTGGAATGGGAAAATGTGCCGGGTTATGGGGAGAAGGTTGCTCAGTCGGAGAACTGGTGCAGAAACGATGGGCAGATTGGACTCTGTGCTGGAACCATTCTGTGATTCTGTGAACAACACAGAGTTACAGGCTGGAATCTTATCAAGTAGTTCGGGGTGTTTTATATACAGAATAACAGGGAGTGAGTTACAGACTGGAATCTAATCGAGGGGTTCGGGGTGGTTTATATATAGAATAACAGATATCCGGGAGTGAGTTACAGACTGGAAACTAATCGAGGGGTTCGGGGTGGTTTATATATAGAATAACAGATACCCGGGAGTGAGTTACAGACTGGAATCTAATCGAGGGGTTCGGGGTGGTTTATATATAGAATAACAGATACCCGGGAGTGAGTTACAGACTGGAATCTAATCGAGGGGTTCGGGGTGGTTTATATATAGAATAACAGATACCCGGGAGTGAGTTACAGCCAGGAATCTTATCAAGTAGTTCGGGGTGGTTTATATACAGAATAACAGGGAGTGAGTTACAGACTGGAATCTAATCGAGGGGTTCGGGGTGATTTATATACAGAATAACAGATACCCGGGAGTGAGTTACAGACTGGAATCTAATCGAGGGGTTCGGGGTGGTTTATATGTAGAATAACAGATAGTCGGGAGTGAGTTACAGATTTGAATCTAATCGAGGGTTTCGGGGTGGTTTATATATAGAATAACAGATACCCGGGAGTGAGTTACAGACTGGAATCTAATCGAGGGATTCGGGGGGGTTTATATATAGAATAACAGATACCCGGGAGTGAGTTACAGACTGGAATCTAATCGAGGGATTCGGGGAGGTTTATATATAAAATAACAGATACCCGGGAGTGAGTTACAGACTGGAATCTAATCGAGGGGTTCGGGGTGGTTTATATATAGAATAACAGATACCCGGGAGTGAGTTACAGACTGGAATCTAATCGAGGGGTTCGCGGTGGTTTATATATAGAATAACAGGTACCCGGGAATGAGTTACAGACTGGAATCTAATTGAGGGGTTCGGAGGGGTTTATATATAGAATAACAGATACCCGGGAGTGAGTTACAGACTGGAATCTAATCGAGGGGTTCGCGGTGGTTTATATATAGAATAACAGATACCCGGGAGTGAGTTACAGACTGGAATCTAATCGAGGGGTTCGGGGTGGTTTATATATAGAATAACAGATACCCGGGAGTGAGTTACAGACTGGGCCTGCTGGGACAAGGTGGGCCTGCATGTGTCTGCTGGTTTGCATTGATCTGCTGGGACTGGGTGGGTCTGCTTGGTTCTGATGGGACCAGGGAGGTACACAGTCAGTGAGGGGAGACTTTGGCCTGAGTGAGACAGAGACCGAGTGATTATATTTGGGAATTGGGTTCAAAGTGGGAACTTGGTGCATAGTGGGAAAGAGGTGTTTTAGGTAATGTTTACTGCAGGAAGTAGAGTGTGCTGAGTGGGGAGTTCGGTGAAGGGTGGGGAGGAGGTGCTTTTTTTTTCTTCTACTCTTTTTTAGCCTCCAGGATTTGATTTCCTCCTTAGTGCAGCTGAAGGAGCAGGTAAACCAGTAACTGGTATTATTGGTTTTCTCAGTATTGTAAGTACTTTAAGTGTTTTATCAGTGATGCCGAAACCTATTGAGAGGTGGAAGCTTTATTCATTAGAATTAATTAATTAGCAATTATTAATTAATTAGCACAGATGGCAGGGCGAGTGACGTGCTGTGATTGTGGGATGTGGGAGCTTCTGGATGTCGGTGTGATCCTGAGAAACACATCTGCAGTAAGTATTTGCGGCTGGAGGAACTGCAGCTCCGGGTTATTGAGCTGGAGGCCGAGCTGCAGACACTTTGGCACATCAGGTGGGGGGAAAGTTACCTGGACACTTTATTCCAAGAGGTGGTCACACCCCTTAGGATGGAGCCTTCTGACTTGGTCAGTGGTCAGGGACAGGAGGGTGTGACTGCGAGTGAGGGAGGTAAGGGAGTGGGAGGGGGGAGGACCCAGTCATCATGGCCTATGTTGGTACCAATGGCATAATCAGGACAAAGAAGGAGGTTCTGCTTTGTCAATATGAGGAGCCTGGCACCAAATTAAGAAGCAGAACCTCAAAGGTCATAATCTCTGGATTATTACCTGAGCCACGTGCAAATTGACAGAGGACAAATCAGATTGGGGAGCTGAATTTGTGGCTCAAAGACTGGCCTGGGAGAAGTGGCAATGTGGGTACAAAACTGGCTGAAAAACAGGAAGCAGAGAGTAATGGTCAATGGGTATTTTTCGGGCTGGAGGAAGGTTTGTAGTGAAGTTCCCCAGGGGTCAGTATTGGGGCCCTTGCTTTTCCTGATATATATTAATGATACAGATCTTGGTGTGCAGGGGACAATTTCAAAGTTTGTGGATGATACAAAACTTGGAAGCTTTGTAAACTGTGAGGAGGACGGTGTGGAAATTCAAAAGGACATAGACAAGTTGGCGGAGTGGGCAGATAGGTGGCAGATGGCGTTCAATGTGGGGAAGTGTGAGGTGATGCATTTTGGTAGGAAGAACATGGACAGACAATATAAAATAAGGGGTGAAATTTTGAAGGGGGTTCAGGAGCAGAGGGACCTGGGGGTATATGTGCATAGATCATCGAAGGTGTCAGGACAGGTGGAGAGAGCAGTTAATAAAGCAGATACTATCCTGGGCTTTATTAATAGGGGCATAGAGTACAAGAGCAGGGAGGTTATGCTGAATTTATATAAGACACTCATTAGACCTCAGCTGGAGTATTGTGCACAGTTCTGGGCGCCACATTATAGGAAGGATGTGAACACGTTGGAGAGAGTGCAGAAGAGGTTTACGAGAATGGTTCCAGGGATGAGAAACTTCAGCTATGAGGATAGATTGGAGAGTTTGGGTCTGTTCTCCTTGGAGAGAAAAAGGCTGAGAGGAGATTTGATAGAGATGTTCAAAATCATGAGGGGGCTGGACAAGAGTAGATAGGGAGAAACTGTTCCCACTCATAAACAGACCGAGAACGAGGGGGCACAGATTTAAAGTGATTTGCAAAAGGAGAAAATGTGAGGTGAGAAAAAACTTTTTCACACAGCGAGTGATTGGGGTCTGGAATGCACGGCCTGGAAGTGTGGTGGAGGCAGGTTCAATCGAGGCATTCGAGAGGGCAGTGGATGATTATTTGTATAGAAACAATGTGCAGGGGGACAGGGAAAAGGCAGGGCAATGGCACTAGGTCATAATGCTCATTTGGAGAGTCGGTGCAGACACAATGGGCCTGTGCAGTGGGTTCCGCTTCATGACACTGGCACCAGTACTGGGGAAAGTGGGATCTGTACTGCTGGGACAGTCTACACCTGAACCGTGCTGGGAGTCGCATAACTAGGGAAGTAGAGAGGGTTTTAAACTAAGCAGTGGGGGCAGGGGTACAAATTTAGGAAGATGGGGTAAATCAAAGAGCAGAGACAAGACAAAAGAAAAAGGTATTATTACGGGCAATGAGAAACAGACTGTGACAGGAAGGGATAGAGAGTACAAATTGAACAGTAAATCAACAGAACAGACTAGAGGTTATAAACAGAATAAAAGGGTAAAACTGAAGGTTCTATATCTGAATGCACGAAACTCTCATAACAAAAGAGATGAACTGAGAGCGCAGATAGGAATAAGTAAATACGATTTGATAGCCACTCCAGAGACTTGGCTGCAGGAGGACATGGATTGGGAGCTGAATATTGAAGGGTGTAGGACATTGAGGTAGAACAGGAGGCGAGGAAAAGGTGGAGGGGTGGCACTGTTAGTTAGCGATGGTATTAGCACGATAGAGAGGGTGACCTATTTTCAGGAAACAGGATGTGGAAATGTTTTTGGTAGAGATGAGAAATGGTAAAGGAAAGAAGTCACTTGTGGGAGTTGTGCACAGGCCCCCTAACTGTAACCACACGGTAGGGTGGAGCATAAAGGAAGAAATAAAGGGAGCTTGTCAGAAAGCCACGGCGATATTCATGGGAGATTTTAATCTACACATGGACTGCGAAAGTCGGACGGGCAACGGTAGCCTAGATGAGGAGTTCATAGAATGTTTCTGGGATAGCTTCTTAGAGCAGCATGTTCTGGAGCCAACCAGAGAGCAGGTTATACTAGACCTGGTATTGTGCAACGAGGTGGGATTAATTAATGACCTCATAGTGAAGGCAACCCCTAGGTAGCAGCAACCATAATATGATTGACTTTTACATTCGGTTTGAGGGAGAGAGGAGTGGGTCTGAGACTATGTTTTTAAACTTAAATAAGGGCAATTATGAGGGCATGAAAGCAGAGCTGGCTAAAGTGAATTGGCAAATCAGGTTAAGGGTAGAGATGCAGTGGCTAATGTTTAAGGGGATATTTCAGGATACACAGAATAGATACATTCCAATGAGTAAGAAAGAGTCCAAGGGACCGACACACCATCTGTGGTTAACTAGAAAGGTTAAAGATAGTATCAAACTTAAAGAAAAGGTACTTAATTGTGTAAAGACAAAGTGGGAGGCCAGAAGGTTGGACCATAATATAAGGAACAGCAAAGGGCGACTGATAGACTGATTAGGTGGGAAAAGTTAAAGTACGAGAGAAAGCTAGGCAGAAATATAAAAGCAGATAGTAGGAGTTTCTATAAATATTGTAAAAAGACAAGAGTTAACAAAGTGAGCGCTGGTCCTATCAAAAGTGAATCTGGAGAGTTGATAATGGAAAAGAGAGAAATGGCAGATGAATTGAACAGGTATTTTGCATCAGTTTTCACTATAAAGCATACGAGTGATATCCCAGAAGCAGCTATAAACTGGGAAATGGAAGTGGGGAAGGAAGTCAGGAAAATTACAGTCACCAGAGAGGTACTGAGTAAATTGTTGGAGCTGCGGACTGACAAGTGCCCGGGTCTGGATGGACTTCACCCAAGGGACTTAAAGCAAGTGGCTAGTGAGATAGTTGATGCACTGGTTTTAATTTTCTGAAACTCCCTAGAGTTGGGGAAGGCCCCATTAGATTGGAAGGTAGCAAACGTAACTCAATTATTCAAAACGGGAGGGAGACAGAACGTGAGAAACTGCAGGTGGGTTAGCTTAAAATCTCTCAAAAGGGAAATGTTAGTTGCTGTTGTTAAAGATGTTATACAGGGCACTTAGAAAAATCCAAGGCAGTCAGGCAGAGCCAACATGGGCTTGCGAAAGGGAGATCGTGTTTAACCGATTTATTGGAGGCCTTTGAGGAAGTGGCATGCACTGTGGATAAAGGGGAACCTGTGGATGTGCTGTACTTAGATTTCCAGAAGGCATTTGATAAGGTGCCACATCAAAGGTTATTGTGGAAAATAAAAGGTCATGGTGTAGCGGGTAACACATTGGCCTGGATAGAAGATTGGCTCGCTAACAGGAAGCAGGGAGTTGGCATAAATGAGTCTTTTTCAGGTTGGCAGGATGTAATGAGTGGTGTGGCCACAGGGATCAGTGCTGGAACCTCAACTGTTTACAATTTATATAAATGACTTGGATGAAGGGATTGAAGGGATGGTTGTCAAATTTGCTGACCACATAAAGATAGGTAGGAAAGTAAATTGTGAAGAGGACATAAGGAGGCTACAAACAGATATGGATGGGTTAAGTGAGTGGGCAAAGATCTGGCAAATGGAGTATAATGTGTGAAAATGTTAAATTGTTCATTTTGGCAGGAAGAATTAAAGAGAAGCTTATTATCTAAATGGCGAGAGATTGCAGAGCTCTGAGATACAGAGGGATCTGGGTGTCCTAGTGCATGAATCACAAAAGGTTAGTGTGCAGGTACAGCAGGTAATTAGAAAAGATAATTGAATGTTACCATTTACTGTGAGGGGGAATCGATTACAAAAGTAGGGAGGTTATGCTTCAGTTGTACAGGGCACTGGTGAGACCACATCTGGAGTATTGTGTACAGTATTGGTCTCCTTATTTAAGGGAGGATGTAAATGCGTTGGAAGCCGTTCAGAGAAGGTTTACCAGACTAATTCCAGGAATGGGTGGGTTGTCTTATGAGGAAAGGTTGGACAGGTTAGGCTTGTATCCACTGGAGTTTAGAAGAGTAAGAGGCAACTTGATTGAAACGTAAGATCCTGAGGGGTCTTGACAGGGTGGGTGTGGAGAGGATGTTTCCTCTTGTGGGAGAATCTAGAACCAGGGGGTCACTGTTTAAAAATAAGGGGTAACTCATTTCAAATGGAGATGGGGCGAAGTTTTTTCTCTCAGAGGGTAGTGAGTGTTTGGAACTCTCCCCCTGAAAAGGCAGTAAACAGAGTCTTTGAATATTTTTAAGGCCGAGGTGGATAGATTCTTGGTAAGCAAGGGGGTGAAAAGTTATCGGGGGCAGGCAGGATGCAGATTAAAGGTTACTATCAGATCAGCCATGATCTTATTAAATGGCCGAGGGGCTGAATGGCCTCCTCCTACTCCTTGTTCATTTGTGTGTTTGTATGTGGGTCTGCTGGGAGCGGGAGGGTCTGCTGGGAGCGGGAGGGTCTGCTGGGAGCGGGTGCGTCTGCTGGGAGCGGGAGGGTCTGCTGGGAGCGGGAGGGTCTGCTGGGAGTGGGAGGGTCTGCTGGGAGCGGGTGGGTCTGCTGGGAGCGGGAGGGTCTGCTGGGAGCGGGTGGGTCTGCTGGGAGCGGGTGGGTCTGCTGGGAGCGGGTGGGTCTGCTGGGAGCGGGTGGGTCTGCTGGGAGTGGGAGGGTCTGCTGGGAGCGGGTGGGTCTGCTGGGAGCGGGAGGGTCTGCTGGGAGCGGGTGGGTCTGCTGGGAGCGGGTGGGTCTGCTGGGAGCGGGTGGGTCTGCTGGGAGCGGGAGGGTCTGCTGGGAGCGGGTGGGTCTGCTGGGAGCGGGTGGGTCTGCTGGGAGCGGGTGGGTCTGCTGGGAGCGGGTGGGTCTGCTGGGAGCGGGAGGGTCTGCTGGGAGCGGGTGGGTCTGCTGGGAGCGGGTGGGTCTGCTGGGAGCGGGTGGGTCTGCTGGGAGCGGGTGGGTCTGCTGGGAGCGGGAGGGTCTGCTGGGAGCGGGAGGGTCTACTGGGAGCGGGAGGGTCTGCTGGGAGTGGGAGAGTCTGCTGGGAGCGGGTGGGTCTGCTGGGAGCGGGTGGGTCTGCTGGGAGCGGGTGGGTCTGCTGGGAGCGGGAGGGTCTGCTGGGAGCGAGTGGGACTGCTGGGACAGGGTAGGTCTGCTGGGACTGAGTAACACTCACCTGTCTGCAGCGATGGGACTTTGGGAGTGACCTGAAATGGAAATGGAGGTTTTTATGTGTTGGCAGAGAAAGTATCTCAGCCTGTCCTTCCCAACCCCATTCCTTCCCCCCAGCTCAACCCCACAGCCCTCCCTTCGAGGCAAATACCACAAACTAAATCTCAGACTTAGTTTCTTCAACTAGAACTCCTCAATCTACCCCATTCTCTCCCTGAATTTCCAAACCGGACCTGCTTTCCTGTTAATTCCAAAGGACCCAAAACCTTTCCTGTTCACTCCCACTGTCCACAATCCCAATAGACCCAAACCCCTTCCCGTTCACTCCCACTGTACACAATCCCAATGGACCCAAACCCCTTCCCGTTCACTCCCAATGTACACAATCCCAATGGACCCAAACCCATTCCCGTTCACTCCCACCGTACACAATCCCAATGGACCCAAACCCCTTCCCGTTCACTCCCACCGTACACAATCCCAATGGACCCAAACCCCTTCCCGTTCACTCTCACCGTACACAATCCCAATGGACCCAAACCCCTTCCCTTTCACTCCCACTGTACACAATCCCAATGGACCCAAACCCCTTCCCGTTCACTCCCACTGTACACAATCCCAATAGACCCAAACCCCTTCCCGTTCACTCCCACCGTACACAATCCCAATGGAGCCAAACCCCTTCCCGTTCACTCCCAATGTACACAATCCCAATGGACCCAAACCCCTTCCCGTTCACTCCCACTGTACACAATCCCAATGGACCCAAACCCCTTCCCGTTCACTCCCACCGTACACAATCCCAATGGACCCAAACCCCTTCCCGTTCACTCCCACCGTACACAATCCCAATGGAGCAATCCCACATCTCTTCCTATTGAATAGCCTCAGAAGTTTGTAGATCCCCGCACTGACCGGTTGACCTGTGCTCCCTCCACATCTCCTTTTCTCCTCCAGTAACTCTCTAACGGTGGGGAGAACGTTTTGTTGATGTGACTTTTCTTTTGTAGCTGTGAAAAGATATCGACAAGTAAGATAGCAGCAAGAAAGGGTCAAAACCTTTAACCCCTGACCCCTGACCCTAACGCTAATACAGCGGTGAAGAAGGTAGGACATTTAAAAAAGCAGTAAACAGGGTTCAAAACCATTGACCCCTGGCCCTAATGCTAACACCTGACAACAATCTTAATGCAAAAGAACCCTTCCCATAATGATTTCCCAAATGCTCAATGTCACCACAGCCCAAATTTATCCGGATCTGAACTAAAAACCCTAACCCTGAAAACACCATGAACCCTGACCCTGAAAACACGGTGAACCCTGACCCTGACCCTGAAAACACGGTGAACCCTGACCCTGAAAACACGGTGAACCCTGACCCTGAAAACACGGTGAACCCTGACCCTGAAAACACGGTGAACTCTGACCCTAACCCTGAAAACACCATGAACCCTGCCCCTGAAAACACGGTGAACCCTGACCCTGAAAACACTGTGAACCCTGACCCTAACCCTGAAAACACCTTCAACCCTGACCCTAACTCTGAAAACGCCTTCAACCCTGACCCTAACTCTGAAAACACCTTCAACCCTGACCCTGACCCTGAAAACACAGTGAGCCCTGACCCTAACCCTGAAAACACCTTCAACCCTGACCCTAACCCTGAAAACACCTTCAACCCTGACCCTGAAAACACAGTGAGCCCTGACCCTAACCCTGAAAACACCTTCAACCCTGACCCTAACCCTGAAAACACCTTCAACCCTGACCCTAACCCTGAAAACACCTTCAACCCTGACCTTAACCTTGAAAACACCATGAACCCTGACCCTAACCCTGAAAACACCATGAACCCTGACCTTAACCCTGAAAACACCATGAACCCTGACCCTAACCCTGAAAACACCATGAACCCTGACCCTAACCCTGGCAGACCCTGATGCTTAGACTCACTATAATCCTAACCCCTGACCTGAAGCCTAAGCCTGACCCCTGACCCGAAGGCTAACCCCTGACCTGAAGCCTAAGCCTGACCCCTGACCTGAAGGCTAACCCCTGACCTGAAGCCAGCACTGTCCCTCAGGCAGCATCGCTGTGTGGCGATGAAGTCCTCCAAGGGTTTTGCTTTGTGTGGGTGAGATTACACCTCCGCACCGAGCTGCTGCCTGCCAGGATTCAGTTGCATTTTGTGTCTGTGCAAGCCTGCGGGGATCGGGTTGGGGAGGGAGGGTGCAGAGAGGAGAGAGCTGCAGTCGGCTGACAGGAAACTGCCCGCTTGAGTTTCCTTTTCCTGTTTCCTTTACGACAAACGGAATAAAGCGATTGCGAGAAAACGCCTCCTTTACTTGGTGCTAGCACATACCTGCCCTGACATCACAGAATGTGCGTGTAGCCCCCTGACCGAATCTCCACTCTCCATCTGCACCGCACAAAATCTGCTTCCACTACATTTACAAAGGGCAGTTCTGCTTTCGATTCTCTTAAAGGGACAGCTTCCCCTTTCGAATCTTTTAAAGTGACAGGTTCCTCGTCTGGTATTCTCACAGGGCTCACTTCCTCTTTTCATCCCCTCTCCCTCCCCCCCTCCCCCCAGCCCCACGTCTTCAGTGTGTTGCTGGGGAGTGTGGACCTTGCTGATAGCACCATCACTTACTGCACATCCCTGACTGCGCTGGAGCGTGTCACAGGCTCAGCCTGCACCCCACCCCCCTCCACCCGAGGGCACTTCCTCCCTCCATATACAGGACTGGGGGGGGGCAAACCGAGAGCCACTTCCCTTCTCCCCTGTACCTGAAAGAGGAGCCGCACATTTCTCTAGCGCCTGTCACCTCCCTCAGGACGGCCCGAAGCGTTTCACAGCCAATGAGACTCCATTTTTTTGGAAATCACAGTCACTGTTGTAATGTAGGAAACTCAGCAGCCAATTTGCGCACAGCAAGATCCCAAAAGCAGCAATGTGATAATGACCCAGACCACCGGTTTTTCGTAATGTTGGTTGAGGGATAAATGTTGGCCCCAGGGAGACTGGGGAGAACTCGCCCCTGCTCTTCTTCCCAATAGTGGCCGTGGGATCTTTCACACCCGCTCGAGAGGGCAGATGGAGCCTCGGTTTAATGTCTCATCTGAAAGACAGTGCGGTACTCCCTCAGTACTGACCCTCCGACAGTGCGGCCCTCCCTCAGTACTGACCCTCCGACAGTGCGGCACTCCCTCAGTACTGACCCTCCGACAGTGCGGCCCTCCCTCAGTACTGACCCTCCGACAGTGCAGCACTCCCTCAGCACTGACCCTCCGACAGTGCAGCACTCCCTCAGTACTGACCCTCCGACAGTGCAGCACTCCCTCAGTACTGACCCTCCGACAGTGCAGCACTCCCTCAATACTGACCCTCCGACAGTGCGGCACTCCCTCAGTACTGACCCTCCGACAGTGCGGCACTCCCTCAGTACTGACCCTCCGACAGTACAGCACTCCCTCAGTACTGACCCTCCGACAGTGCGGCACTCCCTCAAGTACTGACCCTCTGATAGTGCAGCACTCCCTCAGTACTGACCCTCCGACAGTGCGGCACTCCCTCAAGTACTGACCCTCTGATAGTGCGGCACTCCCTCAGTACTGACCCTCCGACAGTGCAGCACTCCCTCAAGTACTGACCCTCCGACAGTGAAGCACTCCCTCAGTACTGACCCTCCGACAGTGCAACGCTCCCTCAGTACTGACCCTCCGACACTGCAGCACTCCCTCAGTACTGACCCTCCGACAGTGCGGCACTCCCTCAGTACTGACCCTCCGACGGTGCAGCACTCCCTCAGTACTGACCCTCCGACAGTGCGGCACTCCCTCAGTACTGACCCTCCAACAGTGCGGCACTCCCTCAGTACTGACCCTCCGACAGTGCAACACTCCCTCCGTACTGACCCTCTGACAGTGCAGCACTCCCTCAGTACTGACCCTCCGACAGTGCGGCACTCCCTCAGTACTGACCCTCCGACAGTGCGGCACTCCCTCAGCACTGACCCTCCGTCAGTGTGGCACTCCCTCAGTACTGACCCTCCGACAGTGCGGCACTCCCTCAGTACTGACCCTCCGACAGTGCGGCACTCCCTCAGTACTGACCCCCCCGACAGTGCGGCACTCCCTCAGTACTGACCCTCCGACAGTGTGGCACTCCCTCAGGACTGACCCTCTGACAGTGCGGCACTCCCTCAGTACTGACCCTCCGACAGTGCAGCACTCCCTCAGTACTGACCCTCCGACAGTGCGGCACTCCCTCAGTACTGACCCTCCGACAGTGCAGGCACTCCCTCAGTACTGACCCTCTGACAGTGCAGCACTCTCTCCGTACTGACCCTCCGACAGTGCGGCACTCCCTCAGTACTGACCCTCCGACAGTGCAGCACTCCCTCAGTACTGACCCTCCGACAGTGCGGCACTCCCTCAGTACTGACCCTCCGACAGTGCAGCACTCCCTCAATACTGACCCTCCGACAGTGCAGCACTCCCTCAGTACTGACCCTCCGACAGTGCAGCACTCCCTCAGTACTGACCCTCCGACAGTGCGGCACTCCCTCAGCACTGACCCTCCGACAGTGCGGCACTCCCTCAGTACTGACCCTCCGACAGTGCAGCACTCCCTCAGTACTGACCCTCCGACAGTGCGGCACTCCCTCAGCACTGACCCTCCGACAGTGCAGCACTCCCTCAGTACTGACCCTCCGACAGTGCAGCACTCCCTCAGTACTGACCCTCCGACAGTGCAGCCTTTCACCCCACTGGTGTCCTGAGGCCAATCTTTTTCCCTCACCCAACATCACCAAAAACAGATGGTCTGGGTCATTATCAAATTGCTGTTTGTGGGATCTTGCTGTGCGTGAATTGGCTGCTGCATTCCCCACATTACAACAGTGACCTCACTTCAGAAATTCTCGGGTGCCTGTGTAGCTTTGGATGCCCTGTGGCGGTTAAGGGCTTTCTCAGACTGGGCGTTGTCTTCTGCAGAGGACTGTCCGCTGCACTATTGCCCGTGTGTGTGATTAACCCCGTTTCCTGTGTTCACCATCAGCGGCACTGCCCGGTCTGAATGGTGCAGTGCCTCAGAGTGATGTCAGCCTCTGTGACTGGTGCTGCCTGGGCTGGGGCCAGAGTGACACAGAGAGTGGAATCCCCAATGTCTGGGGATTCCCGCTGAGGGAAATGCAGGCAGTCAACCGAGAGGGTCAGGGAATCCCTGTCATCACTGGCTGACTGTAAATGAATGAGCTCATGTTTTATGGACTCACAGGTAGTGAAACAGGGAGGGGAGGGGTGAGAGAGAGAGAGGGATGGGAGAAGAGAGAGAGAGAGAGAATGGGATGGGGAGAGAAAGTTGACTGGACTGAGGGGGAGACAGGGAGCGCAGGGGCCAACAGAGAGGGAGACAGGGAGAGAGACAGACAGGGAGATGGAGGGGCAGGGAGAAAGCTTG
>NW_027596928.1:0-127173 GCF_964194155.1 Cetorhinus maximus
GTAGATTACATCAACAGGGGGTAATTCACATCAGCAGACTGTAGCTCACATCAGCAGAGAGTTGCTCACAACAGCAGTGGGTAGCTCTCATCAGTAGAGTGTAGACCACATCAGCAGAGTATAGCTCACATCAGCAGAGTGTAGCTCACATCAGCAGGGGGTAGCTCACATCAGCAGAGTGTAGCTCACATCACCAGGGCTTAGCTCACATCAGCAGAGTGTAGCTCACATCAGCAGAGTGTAGCTCACATCAGCAGTGGGTAGCTCACATCAGCAGTGGGTAGCTCACATCAGCAGAGTGTATCTCACATCAGCAGGGGGTAGCTCACATCAGCAGGGGGTAGCTCACATCAGCAGGGGGTAGCTCACATCAGCAGGGTTTAGCTCACATCAGCAGAGTGTAGCTCACATCAGCAGGGTTTAGCTCACATCAGCAGAGTGTAGCTCACATAAGCAGGGGGTAGCTCACATCAGCAGAGTGTAGCTCACATCAGCAGAGTGCATCTCACATCAGCAGTGTGTAGCTCACATCAGCAGAGTGTAGCTAACATTAGCAAAGTGCAGCTCACATCAGCAGAGTGTAGCTCACATCAGCAGAGTGCAGCTCACATCAGCAGAGAGTAGCTCACATCAGCAGGGGGTAGCTCACATCAGCAGAGTGTAGCTCACATCAGCAGAGTGTAGCTGACATCAGCAGAGTGTAGCTCACTTCAGTAGGGGGTTGCTCAGATCAGCAGAGTGTAGCTCACATCAGCAGAGCGTAGCTCACATCAGCAGAGTGTAGCTCACATCAGCAGGGGGTAGCTCACATCAGCAGAGTGAAGCTCACATCAGCAGAGTGTAGCTCACATCAGCAGAGTGTAGCTCACATCAGCAGAGTGTAGCTGACTTCAGTAGGGGGTTGCTCAGATCAGCAGAGTGTAGCTCACATCAGCAGAGCGTAGCTCACATCAGCAGAGTGTTGCTCAGATCAGCAGGGGGTAGCTCACATCAGCAGAGTGTAGCTCACAACAGCAGAGTTTAGCTCACAAGAGCAGGGGGTAGCTCACAGCAGCAGAGTGTTGCTCACCTCAGCAGGGGGTTGCTCACATCAGCACAGTGTACCTCACATCAGCAGAGTGTAGCTCACATCAGCAGGGGGTAGCTCTCAACAGCAGAATGTAGCTCACATCCGCAGAGTGTAGCTCACATCAGCAGAGTGTAGCTCAAATCAGCAGAGTGTAGCTCACATCAGGAGAGTGTAGCTCACATCAGCAGAGTGCAGCTCACATCAGCAAAGTATAGCTCACATCAGCAGAGTGTAGCTCACATCAGCAGAGTATAGCTCACATCAGCAGAGTGTATCTCAATTCATCAGAGTGTAGCTCACATCAGCAGAGTGCAGCTCACATCAGCAAAGTGTAGCTCACATCAGCAGAGTGTAGCTCACATCAGCAGAGTATAGCTCACATCAGCACAGTGTATCTCACATCAGCAGAGTATAGCTCACATCAGCAGAATGTATCTCACATCAGCAGAATGTAGCTCACATCAGCAGGGGGTATCTCACATCAGCTGAGTGTAGCTCACATCAGCAGAGTGTAGCTCACATCAGCAGAGTTTAGCTCACATCAGCAGAGTGTAGCTCACATCAGCAGAATCTAGCTTACATCATCAGGGGGTGGCTTAAATCAGCAGAGTGTAGCTCACGTCAATTGTTTAGCTCACATCAGCAGGGGGTAGCTCACATCATCAGAGGGTAGCACACATCAGCAGAGTATAGCTCACAACAGCAGAGTGTAGCTCACATCAGCAGAGTGAAGCTCACATCAGCAGAGTTTAGCTCACATCAGCAGGGGGTAGCTCACATCAGCGCAGTGTACCTCACATCAGCAGGGGGTAGCTCACATCAGCAGAATGTAGCTCACCTCAGCAGGGGGTTGCTCACATCAGCACAGTGTACCTCACATCAGCAGAGTTTAGCTCACAACAGCAGGGGGTAGCTCACATCAGCACAGTGTACCTCACAACAGCAGGGGGTAGCTCACATCAGCAGAATGTAGCTCACATCAGCAGAGTGTAGCTCACATCAGCAGGGGGTAGCTCACATCAGCAGGGGGTAGCTCACATCAGCAGGGTTTAGCTCACATCAGCAGAGTGTAGCTCACATCAGCAGGGGGTAGCTCACATCAGCAGGGGATAGCTCACATCAGCAGAGTATAGCTAACATCAGCAGGGTTTAGCTCACATCAGCAGAGAATAGCTCACATCAGCAGGGGGTAGCTCACATCAGCAGAGTGTAGCTCACATCAGCAGAGTGTAGCTCACATCAGCAGAGTGTAGCTCACATCAGCCGCGTGTAGCTCACATCAGCAGAGTGTAGCTCACATCAGCAGAGTGTAGCTAACATCAGCAGAGTGCAGCTCACATCAGCAGAGTGTAGCTCACATCAGCAGGGGGTAGCTCACATCAGCAGAGTGTAGCTCACATTAGCAGGGGGTAGCTCACATCAGCAGGGGGTAGCTCACATCAGCAGTGTATAGCTCACATCAGCAGAGTGTAGCTCACATCAGCAGGGGGTTGCTCACATCAGCAGAGTGTAGCTCACATCAGCAGAGTGTAGCTCACATCAGCAGAGTGTAGCTCACATCAGCAGAGTGTAGCTCACATCAGCAGAGTCTAGCTCACATCAGCAGAGTGTAGCTCACATCAGCAGAGTGCAGCTCACATCAACAGAGTGTAGCTCGCATCAGCAGGGGGTAGCTCACATCAGCAGAGTGTAGTTCAAATCAGCAGAGTGTAGCTCACATCAGCAGAGTGTAGCTCACATCAGTAGAGTGTAGCTCACATCAGCAGAGTGTAGCTCACATCAGCAGAGTGTTGCTCACATCAGCAGAGTATAGCTCACATCAGCAGGAGGTAGCTCACATCAGCAGAGTGTTGCTCACATCAGCAGACTATAGCTCACATCAGCAGGAGGTAGCTCACATCAGCAGAGTGTAGCTCACATCAGCAGAGTGTTGCTCACATCAGTAGGGGGTATGTGACATCAGCAGTGTGTAGCTCACATCAGCAGAGTGTAGATCACATCAGTAGAGTGTAGCTCACATCAGCAGACTGTAGCACACATAAGCAGAGTCTAGCTCATATCAGCAGAGTGTAGCACACATAAGCAGAGTCTAGCTCACATCAGCAGAGGGTATCTCACATCAGCAGAGTGTAGCTCACATCAGCAGGGGTTAGCTCACATCAGCAGAGTGTAGCACACATAAGCAGTGTTTAGCTCACATCAGCAGAGTGTAGCTCACATCAGCAGAGTGTAGCTCACATCAGCAGGGGTTAGCTCACATCAGCAGAGTGTAGCACACATAAGCAGTGTTTAGCTCTCATCAGCAGAGTGTAGCTCACTTCAGTAGGGGGTTTCTCACATCAGCAGAATGTAGCTCACATCAGCAGAGCGTAGCTCACAACAGCCAGAGTGTAGCTCAAATCAGCAGGGGGTATCTCACATCAGCAGAGGGTAGCTCACATCAACAGAGTGTAGCTCACATCAGAAGGGGGTAGCTCACATCAGCAGAGTGTAGATCACACCAGCAGAGTGTAGCTCACATCAGCAGAGTGTAGCTCACATCAGCAGAGTGTAGCTCACATCAGCAGAGTGTAGCTCACATCAGCAGAGTGTAGCTCACATCAGCAGAGTGTAGCTAACATCAGCAGAGTGAAGAACACATAAGCAGATTGTAGCTCACATCAGCAGAGTGTATCTAAAATCAGCAGAGTGTAGCTCACATCAGCAGAGTGTAGCTCACATCAGCAGAGTGTAGCTCACATCAGCAGGGGGTTGCTCTCATCAGCAGAGTGTAGCACACATAAGCAGAGTGTAGCTCACATCAGCAGAGTGTAACTCACATCAGCAGAGTGTAGCTCACATAAGCAGAGTGTAGCTCACTTCAGTAGGGGGTTGCTCAGATCAGCAGAGTGTAGCTCACATCAGCAGAGTGTAGCTCACATCAGCAGAGTGTAGCTCACATCAGCATAGTGTAGCTCACATCAGCAGAGTGTATCTAAAATCAGCAGAGTGTAGCTCACATAAGCAGATTGTAGCTCACATCAGCAGAGTGTATCTAAAATCAGCAGAGTGTAGCTCACATCAGCAGAGTGTAGCTCACATCAGCAGAGTGTAGCTCACATCAGCAGGGGGTTGCTCTCATCAGCAGAGTGTAGCACACATAAGCAGAGTGTAGCTCACATCAGCAGAGTGTAACTCACATCAGCAGAGTGTAGCTCACATCAGCAGAGTGTAGCTCACTTCAGTAGGGGGTTGCTCAGATCAGCAGAGTGTAGCTCACATCAGCATAGTGTAGCTCACATCAGCAGGGGGTAGCTCAGATCAGCAGAGTGAAGCTCACATCAGCAGAGTTTAGCTCACAACAGCAGGGGGTAGCTCACATCAGCAGAGTGTAGCTCACCTCAGCAGGTGGTTGCTCACATCAGCACAGTGTACCTCACATCAGCAGAGTTTAGCTCACAACAGCAAGGGGTAGCTCACATCAGCACAGTGTAGCTCACATCAGCAGGGGGTAGCTCACATCAGCTGAATGAAGCACACATCAGCAGAGTGTAGCTCACATCAGCAGAGTGTAGCTCAAATCAGCAGAGTGTTGCTCACATCAGGAGAGTGCAGCTCACATCAGCAGAGTGCAGCTCACATCAGCAAAGTATAGCTCACATCAGCAGAATGTATCTCACTTCAGCAGAGTGTAGCTCACATCAGCAGAGTGCAGCTCACATCAGCAAAGTGTAGCTCACATCAGCAGAGTGTAGCTCAAATCAGCAGAGTGTTGCTCACATCAGGAGAGTGCAGCTCACATCAGTAGAGTGTAGATCACATCAGCAGAGTGTAGCTCACATCAGCAGAGTGTAGCTCACATCAGCAGGGGCTAGCTCACATCAGCAGAGTGTAGCTCACATCACCAGGGCTTAGCTCACATCAGCAGAGTGTAGCTCACATCAGCAGAGTGTAGCTCACATCAGCAGAGTGTAGCTCACATCAGCAGTGGGTAGCTCACATCAGCAGGGGGTAGCTCACATCAGCAGGGGGTAGCTCACATCAGCAGGGGGTAGCTCACATCAGCAGGGGGTAGCTCACATCAGCAGGGTTTTGATCACATCACCAGAGTGTAGCTCACATCAGCAGGGTTTAGCTCACATCAGCAGAGTGTAGCTCACATAAGCAGGGGGTAGCTCACATCAGCAGAGTGTAGCTCACATCAGCAGAGTGCAGCTCACATCAGCAGAGAGTAGCTCACATCAGCAGGTGGTAGCTCACATCAGCAGAGTGTAGCTCACATCAGCAGAGTGTAGCTCACATCAGCAGCGTGTAGCTCACTTCAGTAGGGGGTTGCACACATCAGCAGAGTGTAGCTCACATCAGAAGAGTGTAGCTCACATCAGCAGGGGGTAGCTCACATCAGCAGTGTGAAGCTCACAACAGCAGAGTTTAGCTCACAAGAGCAGGGGGTAGCTTACAGCAGCAGACTGTAGCTCACCTCAGCAGGGGGTTGCTCACATCAGCACAGTGTACCTCACATCAGCAGAGTTCAGCTCACAACAGCAGGGGGTAGCTCACATCAGCACAGTGTAGCTCACATCAGCAGGGGGTAGCTCACAACAGCAGAATGTTACTCACATCCACAGAGTGTTGCTCACATCAGCAGAGTGTAGCTCAAATCAGCAGAGTGTTGCTCACATCAGCAGAGTGCAGCTCACATCAGCAAAGTACAGCTCACATCAGCAGAATGTATCTCACTTCATCAGAGTGTAGCTCACATCAGCAGAGTGCAGCTCACATCAGCAAAGTGTAGCTCACATCAGCAGAATGTAGCTCACATCAGCAGAGTGTATCTCACATCAGCAGAGTATAGCTCACATCAGCAAAGTGTAGCTCACATCAGCAGAATGTAGCTCACATCAGCAGAGTGTATCTCACATCAGCAGAGTATAGCTCACATCAGCAGAGTGTAGCTCACATCAGCAGAGTCTAGCTCACATCAGCAGAGTGTAGCTCATATCAGCAGAATCTAGCTTACATCATCAGGGGGTTGCTCACATCAGCAGAGTGTAGCTCACATCAGCAGGGGGTAGCTCACATCATCAGAGGGTAGCACACATCAGCAGAGTTTAGCTCACAACAGCAGAGTGTAGCTCACATCAGCAGGGGGTAGCTCACATCAGCATATTACAGCTCACATCAGCAGGGGGTAGCTCACATCAGCAGGGGATGGCTCACATCAGCAGAGTGTAGCTCACATCAGCAGGGGGTAGCTCACATCAGCAGAGTGTGGCTCACATCAGCAGAGTGTAGCTCACATCAGCAGAGTGTAGCTCACATCAGCAGAGTGTAGCTCACATCAGCAGGGGGTAGCTCACATCAGCAGATTGTAGCTCACATCAGCAGAGTGTAGCTCAAGTCAGCAGAGTGTATCTCACATCAGCAGAGTGTAGCTCACATCAGCAGAATGTAGCTCACATCAGCAGGGGGTATTTCACATCAGCAGAGTGTAGCTCACTTCAGCAGAGAGTAGCTCACATCAGCAGGGGGTATTTCACATCAGCAGAGTGTAGCTCACTTCAGCAGAGAGTAGCTCACATCAGCAGGTGGTAGCTCACATCAGCAGAGTGTAGCTCTCATTAACAGAGTGTAGCTCACATCTGCAGAGTGTAGCTCACATCAGCAGGGGGTAGCTCACATCAGCAGAGTGTTGCTCACATCAGCAGGGCATAGCTCACATCGGCAGAGTGTCGCTCACATCAGCAGAGTGTAGCTCACATCAGCAGGGGGTAGCTCACATCAGCAGAGTGTTGCTCATATCAGCAGGGCTTAGCTCACATCGGCAGAGTGTCTCTCACATCAGCAGAGTGTAGCTCACATCGGCAGAGTGTAGCTCACATCAGCAGTGGGTAGCTCACATCAGCAGGGGGTAGCTCACATCAGCAGAGTGTTGATCACATCAGCAGGGGGTAGCTCAGATCAGCAGGGGGTTGCTCACATCAGCAGAGTGTAGCTCATATCAGCAGGGTTTAGCTCACATCAGCAGAGTGTAGCTCATATCAGCAGGGGGTAGCTCACATCAATAGAGTGTAGCTCACATCACCAGAGTGTAGCTCACATCAGCAGAGTGTAGCTCACATCAGCAGAGTTTAGCTCACATCAGCAGAGTGTTGCTCACATCAGCAGAGTGTAGCTCACATCAGCAGGTGGTAGCTCACATCAGTAGAGTGTAGCTCACATCAGCAGAGTTTAGCTCACATCAGCAGAGTGTAGGTCACATCAGCAGAGTGTAGCTCACATCAGCATATTGTAGCTCACATCAGCAGAGTGTAGCTCACATCAGCAAAGTGCAGCTCACATCAGCAGAATGTAGCTCACATCAGCAGATTGTAGCTCACATTAGCAGAGTGTACCTCACATCAGCAGAGTGTAGCTCACATCAGCAGAGTGTAGCTCACATCAGCAGGGATTAGCTCTCATCAGCAGAGTGTAGATCACATCAGCAGAGTCTAGCTCACATCAGCACAGTGTAGCTCACATCAGCAGAGTATAGCTCACATCAGCAGGGGGTAGCTCACATCAGCAGGTGGTAGCTCACATCAGCAGAGTGTAGCTCACGTCAACAGAGTGTTCCTCACAAGAGCAGAGTGTAGCTCACATCAGCAGAGTATAGCTCACATCAGCATATTGTAGCTCACATCAGCAGAGAGTAGCTCACATCAGCTGGGGTTAGCTCACATCAGCAGGGGGTAGCTCGCATCAGCAGTGTGTAGCTCACATCAGCTGAGTGTAGCTCACATCAGCAGAGTATAGCTCACATCATCAGAGTGTAGCTCACGTAAGCAGAGTGTAGCTCACATCAGCAGAGTGTAGCTCACATCAGCAGGGGGTAGCTCACATCAGCAGTTTGAAGCTCACATCAGCAGGGCTTAGCTCACATCAGCAGAGTGTCGCTCACATCAGCAGAGTGTAGCTCACATCTGCAGAGTGTAGCTCACATCAGCAGTGGGTAGCTCACATCAGCAGGGTGTAGCTCACATCAGCAGAGTGTAGCTCACTTCAGCAGGGGGTAGCTCACATCAGCAGGGGTTAGCTCACATCAGCAGAGTATAGCTCACATCAGCATTGTTTAGCTCACATCAGCACAGTGTAGCTCACATCAGCAGTGGGTAGCTCACATCAGGAGAGTGTAGCTCACATAAGCAGAGTGTAGCTCACATCAGCAGGTGGTAGCTCACATCAGCAGGGGGTAGCACACATCAGCAGAGTATAGCTCACATCAGCAGGGGGTAGCTCACATCAGCAGAGTGTAGCTCACATCAGCAGAGTGTTGCTCCCATCAGTAGGGGGTATGTCACATCAGCAGTGTGTAGCTCACATCAGCAGAGTGTAGATCACATCAGCAGAGTGTAGCTCACATCAGCAGAGTGTAGCTCACATCAGCTGAGTGTAGATCACATCAGCAGAGTGTAGCTCACATCAGCAGAGTGTTGCTCACATCAGCAGAGTGTAGCTCACATCAGCAGAGTGTAGCTCACATAAGCAGAGTCTAGCTCACATCAGCAGAGGGTATCTCACATCAGCAGAGTGTAGCTCACATCAGCAGTGGGTAGGTCACATCAGCAGGGGGTAGCTCACATCAGCAGAGTGTAGCAAACATAAGCAGAGTGTAGCTCACATCAGCAGAGTGAAGCTCACATCAGCAGAGTGTAGCTCACATTAGCAGAGTGTAGCACACATAAGCAGAGTCTAGCTCACATCAGCAGAGGGTATCTCACATCAGCAGGGGTTAGCTCACATCAGCAGGGGGAAGCTCACATCAGCAGAGTGTAGCACACATAAGCAGAGTGTAGCTCACATCAGCAGAGTGTAGCTAACATCAGCAGATTGTAGCTCACATCAGCAGAGTGTAGCTCACTTCAGTAGGGGGTTTCTCACATCAGCAGAATGTAGCTCACATCAGCAGAGCGTAGCTCACCACAGCCAGAGTGTAGCTCACATCAGCAGAGTGTAGCTCACATCAGTAGAGTGTAGCTCACATCAGCAGAGTATAGTTCACATCAGCAGGGGGTAGCTCATATCAGCAGGGGGTATCTCACATCAGCAGAGGGTAGCTCACATCAGCAGAGTGTAGCTCACATCAGAAGGGGGTAGCTCACATCAGCAGAGTGTAGATCACATCAGCAGAGTGTAGCTCACATCAGCAGGGGGTATGTCACAACAGCAGTGTGTAGCTCAAATCAGCAGAGTGTAGCTCACATGAGCAGAGTGTAGCTCACATCAGCAGAGTGTAGCTCACATCAGCAGAGTCTAGCTCACAACAGCTGATTGTAGATCACATCAGCTGAGTGTAGCTCACATCAGCAGAGTGTAGCTCACATCAGCAGAGCGTAGCTAACATCAGCAGAGTGTATCTAACATCAGCAGAGTGTAGCTCACATCAGCAGCGGGTAGCTCACATCAGCAGGGGGTTGCTCTCATCAGCAGAGTGTAGCACACATAAGCAGAGTGTAGCTCACATCAGCAGAGTGTAGCTCACATCAGCAGAGTGTAGCTCGCATCAGCAGAGTGTAGCTCACTTCAGTAGGGGGTTGCTCAGATCAGAAGAGTGTAGCTCACATCAGCAGAGTGTAGCTCACATCAGCAGAGTGTAGCTCACATTAGCAGAGTGTAGCTCACATCAGCAGAGTGTAGCTCACATCAGCAGAGTGTAGCTCACCTCAGCATGGGGTTGCTCACATCAGCACAGTGTACCTCACATCAGCAGAGTTTAGCTCACAACAGCAGGGGGGAGCTCACATCAGCACAGTGTAGCTCACATCAGCAGGGGGTAGCTCACATCAGCTGAATGAAGCACACATCAGCAGAGTGTAGCTCACATCAGCAGAGTGTAGCTCAAATCAGCAGAGTGTTGCTCACATCAGGAGAGTGCAGCTCACATCAGCAGAGTGCAGCTCACATCAGCAACGTATAGCTCACATCAGCAGAATGTATCTCACTACAGCAGAGTGTAGCTCACATCAGCAGAGTGCAGCTCACATCAGCAAAGTGTAGCTCACATCAGCAGAGTGTAGCTCACATCAGCAGAGTGTAGCTCACATCAGCAGAGTGTATCTCACATCAGCAGAGTATAGCTCACATCAGCAGAGTGTATCTCACATCAGCAGAGTATAGCTCACATCAGCAGAGTGTATCTCACATCAGCAGAATGTAGCTCACATCAGCAGAGTGTAGCTCACATCAGCAGAGTTTAGCTCACATCAGCAGAGTGTAGCTCACATCAGCAGAATCTAGCTCACATCATCAGGGGGTTGCTCCCATCAGCAGAGTGTAGCTCACATCAATTGTTTTAGCTCACATCAGCAGGTGGTAGCTCACATCAGCAGGGGGTAGCACACATCAGCAGAGTTTAGCTCACAACAGCAGAGTGTAGCTCACATCAGCAGAGCGTAGCTCACATCAGCAGCGTGTAGCTCACATCAGCAGATTGTAGCTCACATCAGCAGAGTGTAGCTCACATCAGCAGAATGTAGCTCATATCAGCAGAGTGTAGCTCACATCAGCAGGGGGAAGCTCACATAAGCAGAGTATAGCTCACACCAGCAGGGGGTAGCTGACATCAGCAGAGTGTAGCTCACTTCAGCAGAGTGTAGCTCACATCAGCAGAGTGTAGCTCACTTCAGCAGAGTGTAGCTCACATCAGCAGAGTGTAGCTCACATCAGCAGAGTGTAGCTCACATCAGCAGCGGGTAGCGCACATCAGCAGGGGGTATCTCACATCAGCAGAGTGTAGCTCACATCAGCAGGGGGTAGCTCACATCAGCAGAGTGTAGCTCACATCAGCAGAGTGTAGCTCACATCAGCAGAGTGTAGCTTACATCAGCAGTGTGTAGATTACATCAACAGGGGGTAATTCACATCAGCAGACTGTAGCTCACATCAGCAGAGAGTTGCTCACAACAGCAGTGGGTAGCTCTCATCAGTAGAGTGTAGACCACATCAGCAGAGTATAGCTCACATCAGCAGAGTGTAGCTCACATCAGCAGGGGGTAGCTCACATCAGCAGAGTGTAGCTCACATCACCAGGGCTTAGCTCACATCAGCAGAGTGTAGCTCACATCAGCAGAGTGTAGCTCACATCAGCAGTGGGTAGCTCACATCAGCAGTGGGTAGCTCACATCAGCAGAGTGTAGCTCACATCAGCAGGGGGTAGCTCACATCAGCAGGGGGTAGCTCACATCAGCAGGGGGTAGCTCACATCAGCAGGGTTTAGCTCACATCAGCAGAGTGTAGCTCACATCAGCAGGGTTTAGCTCACATCAGCAGAGTGTAGCTCACATCAGCAGAGTGCATCTCACATCAGCAGTGTGTAGCTCACATCCGCAGAGTGTAGCTAACATTAGCAAAGTGCAGCTCACATCAGCAGAGTGTAGCTCACATCAGCAGAGTGCAGCTCACATCAGCAGAGAGTAGCTCACATCAGCAGGGGGTAGCTCACATCAGCAGAGTGTAGCTCACATCAGCAGAGTGTAGCTGACATCAGCAGAGTGTAGCTCACTTCAGTAGGGGGTTGCTCAGATCAGCAGAGTGTAGCTCACATCAGCAGAGCGTAGCTCACATCAGCAGAGTGTAGCTCACATCAGCAGGGGGTAGCTCACATCAGCAGAGTGAAGCTCACATCAGCAGAGTGTAGCTCACATCAGCAGAGTGTAGCTCACATCAGCAGAGTGTAGCTCACTTCAGTAGGGGGTTGCTCAGATCAGCAGAGTGTAGCTCACATCAGCAGAGCGTAGCTCACATCAGCAGAGTGTTGCTCAGATCAGCAGGGGGTAGCTCACATCAGCAGAGTGTAGCTCACAACAGCAGAGTTTAGCTCACAAGAGCAGGGGGTAGCTCACAGCAGCAGAGTGTTGCTCACCTCAGCAGGGGGTTGCTCACATCAGCACAGTGTACCTCACATCAGCAGAGTGTAGCTCACATCAGCAGGGGGTAGCTCTCAACAGCAGAATGTAGCTCACATCCGCAGAGTGTAGCTCACATCAGCAGAGTGTAGCTCAAATCAGCAGAGTGTAGCTCACATCAGGAGAGTGTAGCTCACATCAGCAGAGTGCAGCTCACATCAGCAAAGTATAGCTCACATCAGCAGAGTGTAGCTCACATCAGCAGAGTATAGCTCACATCAGCAGAGTGTATCTCACTTCATCAGAGTGTAGCTCACATCAGCAGAGTGCAGCTCACATCAGCAAAGTGTAGCTCACATCAGCAGAGTGTAGCTCACATCAGCAGAGTATAGCTCACATCAGCACAGTGTATCTCACATCAGCAGAGTATAGCTCACATCAGCAGAATGTATCTCACATCAGCAGAATGTAGCTCACATCAGCAGGGGGTATCTCACATCAGCTGAGTGTAGCTCACATCAGCAGAGTGTAGCTCACATCAGCAGAGTTTAGCTCACATCAGCAGAGTGTAGCTCACATCAGCAGAATCTAGCTTACATCATCAGGGGGTGGCTTAAATCAGCAGAGTGTAGCTCACGTCAATTGTTTAGCTCACATCAGCAGGGGGTAGCTCACATCATCAGAGGGTAGCACACATCAGCAGAGTATAGCTCACAACAGCAGAGTGTAGCTCACATCAGCAGAGTGAAGCTCACATCAGCAGAGTTTAGCTCACATCAGCAGGGGGTAGCTCACATCAGCGCAGTGTACCTCACATCAGCAGGGGGTAGCTCACATCAGCAGAATGTAGCTCACCTCAGCAGGGGGTTGCTCACATCAGCACAGTGTACCTCACATCAGCAGAGTTTAGCTCACAACAGCAGGGGGTAGCTCACATCAGCACAGTGTACCTCACAACAGCAGGGGGTAGCTCACATCAGCAGAATGTAGCTCACATCAGCAGAGTGTAGCTCACATCAGCAGGGGGTAGCTCACATCAGCAGGGGGTAGCTCACATCAGCAGGGTTTAGCTCACATCAGCAGAGTGTAGCTCACATCAGCAGGGGGTAGCTCACATCAGCAGGGGATAGCTCACATCAGCAGAGTATAGCTAACATCAGCAGGGTTTAGCTCACATCAGCAGAGAATAGCTCACATCAGCAGGGGGTAGCTCACATCAGCAGAGTGTAGCTCACATCAGCAGAGTGTAGCTCACATCAGCAGAGTGTAGCTCACATCAGCCGCGTGTAGCTCACATCAGCAGAGTGTAGCTCACATCAGCAGAGTGTAGCTAACATCAGCAGAGTGCAGCTCACATCAGCAGAGTGTAGCTCACATCAGCAGGGGGTAGCTCACATCAGCAGAGTGTAGCTCACATTAGCAGGGGGTAGCTCACATCAGCAGGGGGTAGCTCACATCAGCAGTGTATAGCTCACATCAGCAGGGTTTAGCTCACATCAGCAGAGTGTAGCTCACATCAGCAGGGGGTTGCTCACATCAGCAGAGTGTAGCTCACATCAGCAGAGTGTAGCTCACATCAGCAGAGTGTAGCTCACATCAGCAGAGTGTAGCTCACATCAGCAGAGTCTAGCTCACATCAGCAGAGTGTAGCTCACATCAGCAGAGTGCAGCTCACATCAACAGAGTGTAGCTCGCATCAGCAGGGGGTAGCTCACATCAGCAGAGTGTAGTTCAAATCAGCAGAGTGTAGCTCACATCAGCAGAGTGTAGCTCACATCAGTAGAGTGTAGCTCACATCAGCAGAGTGTAGCTCACATCAGCAGAGTGTTGCTCACATCAGCAGAGTATAGCTCACATCAGCAGGAGGTAGCTCACATCAGCAGAGTGTTGCTCACATCAGCAGACTATAGCTCACATCAGCAGGAGGTAGCTCACATCAGCAGAGTGTAGCTCACATCAGCAGAGTGTTGCTCACATCAGTAGGGGGTATGTGACATCAGCAGTGTGTAGCTCACATCAGCAGAGTGTAGATCACATCAGTAGAGTGTAGCTCACATCAGCAGACTGTAGCACACATAAGCAGAGTCTAGCTCATATCAGCAGAGTGTAGCACACATAAGCAGAGTCTAGCTCACATCAGCAGAGGGTATCTCACATCAGCAGAGTGTAGCTCACATCAGCAGGGGTTAGCTCACATCAGCAGAGTGTAGCACACATAAGCAGTGTTTAGCTCACATCAGCAGCGTGTAGCTCACATCAGCAGAGTGTAGCTCACATCAGCAGGGGTTAGCTCACATCAGCAGAGTGTAGCACACATAAGCAGTGTTTAGCTCTCATCAGCAGAGTGTAGCTCACTTCAGTAGGGGGTTTCTCACATCAGCAGAATGTAGCTCACATCAGCAGAGCGTAGCTCACAACAGCCAGAGTGTAGCTCAAATCAGCAGGGGGTATCTCACATCAGCAGAGGGTAGCTCACATCAACAGAGTGTAGCTCACATCAGAAGGGGGTAGCTCACATCAGCAGAGTGTAGATCACACCAGCAGAGTGTAGCTCACATCAGCAGAGTGTAGCTCACATCAGCAGAGTGTAGCTCACATCAGCAGAGTGTAGCTCACATCAGCAGAGTGTAGCTCACATCAGCAGAGTGTAGCTAACATCAGCAGAGTGAAGAACACATAAGCAGATTGTAGCTCACATCAGCAGAGTGTATCTAAAATCAGCAGAGTGTAGCTCACATCAGCAGAGTGTAGCTCACATCAGCAGAGTGTAGCTCACATCAGCAGGGGGTTGCTCTCATCAGCAGAGTGTAGCACACATAAGCAGAGTGTAGCTCACATCAGCAGAGTGTAACTCACATCAGCAGAGTGTAGCTCACATAAGCAGAGTGTAGCTCACTTCAGTAGGGGGTTGCTCAGATCAGCAGAGTGTAGCTCACATCAGCAGAGTGTAGCTCACATCAGCAGAGTGTAGCTCACATCAGCATAGTGTAGCTCACATCAGCAGAGTGTATCTAAAATCAGCAGAGTGTAGCTCACATAAGCAGATTGTAGCTCACATCAGCAGAGTGTATCTAAAATCAGCAGAGTGTAGCTCACATCAGCAGAGTGTAGCTCACATCAGCAGAGTGTAGCTCACATCAGCAGGGGGTTGCTCTCATCAGCAGAGTGTAGCACACATAAGCAGAGTGTAGCTCACATCAGCAGAGTGTAACTCACATCAGCAGAGTGTAGCTCACATCAGCAGAGTGTAGCTCACTTCAGTAGGGGGTTGCTCAGATCAGCAGAGTGTAGCTCACATCAGCATAGTGTAGCTCACATCAGCAGGGGGTAGCTCAGATCAGCAGAGTGAAGCTCACATCAGCAGAGTTTAGCTCACAACAGCAGGGGGTAGCTCACATCAGCAGAGTGTAGCTCACCTCAGCAGGTGGTTGCTCACATCAGCACAGTGTACCTCACATCAGCAGAGTTTAGCTCACAACAGCAAGGGGTAGCTCACATCAGCACAGTGTAGCTCACATCAGCAGGGGGTAGCTCACATCAGCTGAATGAAGCACACATCAGCAGAGTGTAGCTCACATCAGCAGAGTGTAGCTCAAATCAGCAGAGTGTTGCTCACATCAGGAGAGTGCAGCTCACATCAGCAGAGTGCAGCTCACATCAGCAAAGTATAGCTCACATCAGCAGAATGTATCTCACTTCAGCAGAGTGTAGCTCACATCAGCAGAGTGCAGCTCACATCAGCAAAGTGTAGCTCACATCAGCAGAGTGTAGCTCAAATCAGCAGAGTGTTGCTCACATCAGGAGAGTGCAGCTCACATCAGTAGAGTGTAGATCACATCAGCAGAGTGTAGCTCACATCAGCAGAGTGTAGCTCACATCAGCAGGGGCTAGCTCACATCAGCAGAGTGTAGCTCACATCACCAGGGCTTAGCTCACATCAGCAGAGTGTAGCTCACATCAGCAGAGTGTAGCTCACATCAGCAGAGTGTAGCTCACATCAGCAGTGGGTAGCTCACATCAGCAGGGGGTAGCTCACATCAGCAGGGGGTAGCTCACATCAGCAGGGGGTAGCTCACATCAGCAGGGGGTAGCTCACATCAGCAGGGTTTTGATCACATCACCAGAGTGTAGCTCACATCAGCAGGGTTTAGCTCACATCAGCAGAGTGTAGCTCACATAAGCAGGGGGTAGCTCACATCAGCAGAGTGTAGCTCACATCAGCAGAGAGTATCTCACATCAGCAGAGTGTAGCTCACATCAGCAGAGTGTAGCTCACATCAGCAAAGTTAGCTCACATCAGCAGAGTGTAGCTCACATCAGCAGAGTGCAGCTCACATCAGCAGAGAGTAGCTCACATCAGCAGGTGGTAGCTCACATCAGCAGAGTGTAGCTCACATCAGCAGAGTGTAGCTCACATCAGCAGCGTGTAGCTCACTTCAGTAGGGGGTTGCACACATCAGCAGAGTGTAGCTCACATCAGAAGAGTGCAGCTCACATCAGCAGGGGGTAGCTCACATCAGCATTGTGAAGCTCACAACAGCAGAGTTTAGCTCACAAGAGCAGGGGGTAGCTTACAGCAGCAGACTGTAGCTCACCTCAGCAGGGGGTTGCTCACATCAGCACAGTGTACCTCACATCAGCAGAGTTCAGCTCACAACAGCAGGGGGTAGCTCACATCAGCACAGTGTAGCTCACATCAGCAGGGGGTAGCTCACAACAGCAGAATGTAGCTCACATCCACAGAGTGTTGCTCACATCAGCAGAGTGTAGCTCAAATCAGCAGAGTGTTGCTCACATCAGCAGAGTGCAGCTCACATCAGCAAAGTACAGCTCACATCAGCAGAATGTATCTCACTTCATCAGAGTGTAGCTCACATCAGCAGAGTGCAGCTCACATCAGCAAAGTGTAGCTCACATCAGCAGAATGTAGCTCACATCAGCAGAGTGTATCTCACATCAGCAGAGTATAGCTCACATCAGCAAAGTGTAGCTCACATCAGCAGAATGTAGCTCACATCAGCAGAGTGTATCTCACATCAGCTGAGTGTAGCTCACATCAGCAGAGTGTAGCTCACATCAGCAGAGTCTAGCTCACATCAGCAGAGTGTAGCTCATATCAGCAGAATCTAGCTTACATCATCAGGGGGTTGCTCACATCAGCAGAGTGTAGCTCACATCAGCAGGGGGTAGCTCACATCATCAGAGGGTAGCACACATCAGCAGAGTTTAGCTCACAACAGCAGAGTGTAGCTCACATCAGCAGGGGGTAGCTCACATCAGCATATTACAGCTCACATCAGCAGGGGGTAGCTCACATCAGCAGGGGATGGCTCACATCAGCAGAGTGTAGCTCACATCAGCAGGGGGTAGCTCACATCAGCAGAGTGTGGCTCACATCAGCAGAGTGTAGCTCACATCAGCAGAGTGTAGCTCACATCAGCAGAGTGTAGCTCACATCAGCAGGGGGTAGCTCACATCAGCAGATTGTAGCTCACATCAGCAGAGTGTAGCTCAAGTCAGCAGAGTGTATCTCACATCAGCAGAGTGTAGCTCACATCAGCAGAATGTAGCTCACATCAGCAGGGGGTATTTCACATCAGCAGAGTGTCGCTCACTTCAGCAGAGAGTAGCTCACATCAGCAGGGGGTATTTCACATCAGCAGAGTGTAGCTCACTTCAGCAGAGAGTAGCTCACATCAGCAGAGGGTAGCTCACATCAGCAGAGTGTAGCTCTCATTAACAGAGTGTAGCTCACATCTGCAGAGTGTAGCTCACATCAGCAGGGGGTAGCTCACATCAGCAGAGTGTTGCTCACAACAGCAGGGCATAGCTCACATCGGCAGAGTGTCGCTCACATCAGCAGAGTGTAGCTCACATCAGCAGGGGGTAGCTCACATCAGCAGAGTGTTGCTCATATCAGCAGGGCTTAGCTCACATCGGCAGAGTGTCTCTCACATCAGCAGAGTGTAGCTCACATCGGCAGAGTGTAGCTCACATCAGCAGTGGGTAGCTCACATCAGCAGGGGGTAGCTCACATCAGCAGAGTGTAGATCACATCAGCAGGGGGTAGCTCAGATCAGCAGGGGGTTGCTCACATCAGCAGAGTGTAGCTCATATCAGCAGGGTTTAGCTCACATCAGCAGAGTGTAGCTCATATCAGCAGGGGGTAGCTCACATCAATAGAGTGTAGCTCACATCACCAGAGTGTAGCTCACATCAGCAGAGTGTAGCTCACATCAGCAGAGTTTAGCTCACATCAGCAGAGTGTTGCTCACATCAGCAGAGTGTAGCTCACATCAGCAGGTGGTAGCTCACATCAGTAGAGTGTAGCTCACATCAGCAGAGTTTAGCTCACATCAGCAGAGTGTAGGTCACATCAGCAGAGTGTAGCTCACATCAGCATATTGTAGCTCACATCAGCAGAGTGTAGCTCACATCAGCAAAGTGCAGCTCACATCAGCAGAATGTAGCTCACATCAGCAGATTGTAGCTCACATTAGCAGAGTGTACCTCACATCAGCAGAGTGTAGCTCACATCAGCAGAGTGTAGCTCACATCAGCAGGGATTAGCTCTCATCAGCAGAGTGTAGATCACATAAGCAGAGTGTAGCTCACTTCAGTAGGGGGTTGCTCAGATCAGCAGAGTGTAGCTCACATCAGCAGAGTGTAGCTCACATCAGCAGAGTGTAGCTCACATCAGCATAGTGTAGCTCACATCAGCAGAGTGTATCTAAAATCAGCAGAGTGTAGCTCACATAAGCAGATTGTAGCTCACATCAGCAGAGTGTATCTAAAATCAGCAGAGTGTAGCTCACATCAGCAGAGTGTAGCTCACATCAGCAGAGTGTAGCTCACATCAGCAGGGGGTTGCTCTCATCAGCAGAGTGTAGCACACATAAGCAGAGTGTAGCTCACATCAGCAGAGTGTAACTCACATCAGCAGAGTGTAGCTCACATCAGCAGAGTGTAGCTCACTTCAGTAGGGGGTTGCTCAGATCAGCAGAGTGTAGCTCACATCAGCATAGTGTAGCTCACATCAGCAGGGGGTAGCTCAGATCAGCAGAGTGAAGCTCACATCAGCAGAGTTTAGCTCACAACAGCAGGGGGTAGCTCACATCAGCAGAGTGTAGCTCACCTCAGCAGGTGGTTGCTCACATCAGCACAGTGTACCTCACATCAGCAGAGTTTAGCTCACAACAGCAAGGGGTAGCTCACATCAGCACAGTGTAGCTCACATCAGCAGGGGGTAGCTCACATCAGCTGAATGAAGCACACATCAGCAGAGTGTAGCTCACATCAGCAGAGTGTAGCTCAAATCAGCAGAGTGTTGCTCACATCAGGAGAGTGCAGCTCACATCAGCAGAGTGCAGCTCACATCAGCAAAGTATAGCTCACATCAGCAGAATGTATCTCACTTCAGCAGAGTGTAGCTCACATCAGCAGAGTGCAGCTCACATCAGCAAAGTGTAGCTCACATCAGCAGAGTGTAGCTCAAATCAGCAGAGTGTTGCTCACATCAGGAGAGTGCAGCTCACATCAGTAGAGTGTAGATCACATCAGCAGAGTGTAGCTCACATCAGCAGAGTGTAGCTCACATCAGCAGGGGCTAGCTCACATCAGCAGAGTGTAGCTCACATCACCAGGGCTTAGCTCACATCAGCAGAGTGTAGCTCACATCAGCAGAGTGTAGCTCACATCAGCAGAGTGTAGCTCACATCAGCAGTGGGTAGCTCACATCAGCAGGGGGTAGCTCACATCAGCAGGGGGTAGCTCACATCAGCAGGGGGTAGCTCACATCAGCAGGGGGTAGCTCACATCAGCAGGGTTTTGATCACATCACCAGAGTGTAGCTCACATCAGCAGGGTTTAGCTCACATCAGCAGAGTGTAGCTCACATAAGCAGGGGGTAGCTCACATCAGCAGAGTGTAGCTCACATCAGCAGAGAGTATCTCACATCAGCAGAGTGTAGCTCACATCAGCAGAGTGTAGCTCACATCAGCAAAGTTAGCTCACATCAGCAGAGTGTAGCTCACATCAGCAGAGTGCAGCTCACATCAGCAGAGAGTAGCTCACATCAGCAGGTGGTAGCTCACATCAGCAGAGTGTAGCTCACATCAGCAGAGTGTAGCTCACATCAGCAGCGTGTAGCTCACTTCAGTAGGGGGTTGCACACATCAGCAGAGTGTAGCTCACATCAGAAGAGTGCAGCTCACATCAGCAGGGGGTAGCTCACATCAGCATTGTGAAGCTCACAACAGCAGAGTTTAGCTCACAAGAGCAGGGGGTAGCTTACAGCAGCAGACTGTAGCTCACCTCAGCAGGGGGTTGCTCACATCAGCACAGTGTACCTCACATCAGCAGAGTTCAGCTCACAACAGCAGGGGGTAGCTCACATCAGCACAGTGTAGCTCACATCAGCAGGGGGTAGCTCACAACAGCAGAATGTAGCTCACATCCACAGAGTGTTGCTCACATCAGCAGAGTGTAGCTCAAATCAGCAGAGTGTTGCTCACATCAGCAGAGTGCAGCTCACATCAGCAAAGTACAGCTCACATCAGCAGAATGTATCTCACTTCATCAGAGTGTAGCTCACATCAGCAGAGTGCAGCTCACATCAGCAAAGTGTAGCTCACATCAGCAGAATGTAGCTCACATCAGCAGAGTGTATCTCACATCAGCAGAGTATAGCTCACATCAGCAAAGTGTAGCTCACATCAGCAGAATGTAGCTCACATCAGCAGAGTGTATCTCACATCAGCTGAGTGTAGCTCACATCAGCAGAGTGTAGCTCACATCAGCAGAGTCTAGCTCACATCAGCAGAGTGTAGCTCATATCAGCAGAATCTAGCTTACATCATCAGGGGGTTGCTCACATCAGCAGAGTGTAGCTCACATCAGCAGGGGGTAGCTCACATCATCAGAGGGTAGCACACATCAGCAGAGTTTAGCTCACAACAGCAGAGTGTAGCTCACATCAGCAGGGGGTAGCTCACATCAGCATATTACAGCTCACATCAGCAGGGGGTAGCTCACATCAGCAGGGGATGGCTCACATCAGCAGAGTGTAGCTCACATCAGCAGGGGGTAGCTCACATCAGCAGAGTGTGGCTCACATCAGCAGAGTGTAGCTCACATCAGCAGAGTGTAGCTCACATCAGCAGAGTGTAGCTCACATCAGCAGGGGGTAGCTCACATCAGCAGATTGTAGCTCACATCAGCAGAGTGTAGCTCAAGTCAGCAGAGTGTATCTCACATCAGCAGAGTGTAGCTCACATCAGCAGAATGTAGCTCACATCAGCAGGGGGTATTTCACATCAGCAGAGTGTCGCTCACTTCAGCAGAGAGTAGCTCACATCAGCAGGGGGTATTTCACATCAGCAGAGTGTAGCTCACTTCAGCAGAGAGTAGCTCACATCAGCAGAGGGTAGCTCACATCAGCAGAGTGTAGCTCTCATTAACAGAGTGTAGCTCACATCTGCAGAGTGTAGCTCACATCAGCAGGGGGTAGCTCACATCAGCAGAGTGTTGCTCACATCAGCAGGGCATAGCTCACATCGGCAGAGTGTCGCTCACATCAGCAGAGTGTAGCTCACATCAGCAGGGGGTAGCTCACATCAGCAGAGTGTTGCTCATATCAGCAGGGCTTAGCTCACATCGGCAGAGTGTCTCTCACATCAGCAGAGTGTAGCTCACATCGGCAGAGTGTAGCTCACATCAGCAGTGGGTAGCTCACATCAGCAGGGGGTAGCTCACATCAGCAGAGTGTAGATCACATCAGCAGGGGGTAGCTCAGATCAGCAGGGGGTTGCTCACATCAGCAGAGTGTAGCTCATATCAGCAGGGTTTAGCTCACATCAGCAGAGTGTAGCTCATATCAGCAGGGGGTAGCTCACATCAATAGAGTGTAGCTCACATCACCAGAGTGTAGCTCACATCAGCAGAGTGTAGCTCACATCAGCAGAGTTTAGCTCACATCAGCAGAGTGTTGCTCACATCAGCAGAGTGTAGCTCACATCAGCAGGTGGTAGCTCACATCAGTAGAGTGTAGCTCACATCAGCAGAGTTTAGCTCACATCAGCAGAGTGTAGGTCACATCAGCAGAGTGTAGCTCACATCAGCATATTGTAGCTCACATCAGCAGAGTGTAGCTCACATCAGCAAAGTGCAGCTCAC
The DNA here is from genome assembly GCF_964194155.1 of Cetorhinus maximus. Lineage (NCBI taxonomy): Eukaryota > Metazoa > Chordata > Chondrichthyes > Lamniformes > Cetorhinidae > Cetorhinus > Cetorhinus maximus. The sequence continues at coordinate 22,106 of NW_027596928.1, forward strand.
ATCAGCAGAATGTAGCTCACATCAGCAGATTGTAGCTCACATTAGCAGAGTGTACCTCACATCAGCAGAGTGTAGCTCACATCAGCAGAGTGTAGCTCACATCAGCAGGGATTAGCTCTCATCAGCAGAGTGTAGATCACATCAGCAGAGTCTAGCTCACATCAGCACAGTGTAGCTCACATCAGCAGAGTATAGCTCACATCAGCAGGGGGTAGCTCACATCAGCAGGTGGTAGCTCACATCAGCAGAGTGTAGCTCACGTCAACAGAGTGTTCCTCACAAGAGCAGAGTGTAGCTCACATCAGCAGAGTATAGCTCACATCAGCATATTGTAGCTCACATCAGCAGAGAGTAGCTCACATCAGCTGGGGTTAGCTCACATCAGCAGGGGGTAGCTCGCATCAGCAGTGTGTAGCTCACATCAGCTGAGTGTAGCTCACATCAGCAGAGTATAGCTCACATCATCAGAGTGTAGCTCACGTAAGCAGAGTGTAGCTCACATCAGCAGAGTGTAGCTCACATCAGCAGGGGGTAGCTCACATCAGCAGTTTGAAGCTCACATCAGCAGGGCTTAGCTCACATCAGCAGAGTGTCGCTCACATCAGCAGAGTGTAGCTCACATCTGCAGAGTGTAGCTCACATCAGCAGTGGGTAGCTCACATCAGCAGGGTGTAGCTCACATCAGCAGAGTGTAGCTCACTTCAGCAGGGGGTAGCTCACATCAGCAGGGGTTAGCTCACATCAGCAGAGTATAGCTCACATCAGCATTGTTTAGCTCACATCAGCACAGTGTAGCTCACATCAGCAGTGGGTAGCTCACATCAGGAGAGTGTAGCTCACATAAGCAGAGTGTAGCTCACATCAGCAGTGGGTAGGTCACATCAGCAGGGAGTAGCTCACATCAGCAGAGTGTAGCTCACATCAGCAGTGAGTAGCTCACATCAGCAGGGGGTAGCTCACATCAGCAGAGTGTAGCTCACATCAGCAGGGGGTAGCTCACATCAGCAGGGGGTAGCTCACATCAGCAGAGTGTAGCTCACATCAGCATGGTTTAGCTCACATCAGCAGAGTCTAGCTCACATCAGCAGGGGGTAGCTCACATCAGGAGAGTGTAGCTCACATCAGCAGAGCGTAGCTCACATCAGCAGAGTGTAGCTCACATCAACAGAGTGTAGCTCACATCAGCAGATTGTAGCTCACATCAGAAGAGTGTCGCTCACATCAGCAGAGTGCAGCTCACATCAGCAGAGTGTAGCTCACAACAGCAGGGGGTTGATCACATCAGCAGAGTGTTGCTCAAATCAGCAGAGTCTAGATCACATCAACAGAATGTTCCACACATCAGCAGAGTGTAGCTCACATCAGCAGAGTGTAGCTCACATCAGCAGGGGGTAGCTCACATCAGCAAGGGGTAGCTCAAATCAGCAGAGTGTAGCTGACGTCAACAGAGTGTACCTCACAAGACCAGAGTGTAGCTCACATCAGCAGAGTGTAGCTCACATCAGCAGATTATAGCTCACATCGGCAGAGAGTAGCTCACATCAGCAATGGGTAGCTCACATCAGCAGGGGGTAGATCGCATCAGTAGTGTGTAGCTCACATCAGCAGAGTGTAGCTCACATCAGCAGAGTGTAGCTCACATCAGCAGAGTGTAGCTCACTTAAGCAGAGTGTAGCTCACATCAGCAGAGTGTAGCTCACATCAGCAGGGGGTAGCTCACATCAGCAGAGTGTAGCACACATCAGCAGGGCTTAGCTCACATCAGCAGAGTATCGCTCACATCAGCAGAGTGTTGCTCACATCAGCAGAGTGTAGCTCACATCAGCAGGGGGTAGCGCACATCAGCAGGTGGTAGCTCACGTCCGCAGAGTGTAGCTCACGTCAACAGAGTGTACCTCACAAGAGCAGAGTGTAGATCATATCAGCAGAGTGTAGCTCACATCAGCATATTGTAGCTCACATCAGCAGAGAGTAGCTCACATCAGCAGGGGGTAGCTCACCTCAGCAGGGGGTAGCTCGCATCAGCAGTGTGTAGCTCACATCAGCTGAGTTTAGCTCACATCAGCAGAGTGTAGTTCACATCATCAGAGTGTAGCTCACATAAGCAGAGTGTAGCTCACATCAGCAGAGTGTAGCTCACATCAGCAGGGGGTAGCTCACATCAGCAGTTTGAAGCTCACATCAGCAGGGCTTAGCTCACATCAGCAGAGTGTAGCTCACATCAGCAGAGTGTAGCTCACATCAGCAGAGTGTAGCTCACATCAGCAGTGGGTAGCTCACAACAGCAGGGGTTAGCTCACATCAGCAGAGTGAAGCTCACATCAGCAGGGAGTAGCTCACATCAGCAGGGGCTAGCTCACATCAGCAGAGTGTAGCTCACATCAGCAGGGGGTAGCTCACATCAGCAGGGGGTAGCTCACATCAGCAGAGTGTAGCTCACATCAGCAGGGGGTAGCTCACATCAGCCGAGAGTTGCTCACATCAGCTGAGTGTAGCTTCCATCAGCAGAGTGTAGCTCACATCAGCAGAGTGTAGCTCACATCAGCAGGGGGTAGCTCACATCAGGAGAGTGTATCTCACATCAGCAGGGGGTAGCTCACATCAGCCGAGTGTTGCTCACATCAGCAGAGTGTAGCTTCCATCAGCAGAGTGTAGCTCACATCAGCAGAGTGTAGCTCACATCAGCAGGGGGTAGCTCACATCAGTAGGGGGTAGCTCACATCAGCAGAGTGTTGCTCACATCAGCAGGGAGTAGCTCACATCAGCAGAGTGTAGCTCACATCAGCAGTGTTTTGCTCACATCAGCTGATTGTAGCTCACATCAGCAGAGTGTAGCTCACATCAGCAGGGGGTAGCTCACAATAGCAGAGTGTAGCTCACATCAGCAGAGTGCAGCTCAAATCAGCAGAGTGTATCTCACATCAGCAGAGTGTTGCTCACTTCAGCAGAGTGTAGCTCACTTCAGCAGAATGTAGCTCACACCAGGTAGCTAACATCAGCAGAGTTTAGCTCACATCAGCAGAGTGTAGCTCATATCAGCAGAGTGTAGCTCACATCAGCAGAGTGTGGCTCACATCAGCAGTGGGTAGCTCACATCAGCAGGGGGTAGCTCACATCAGCAGAGTGTAGCTCACATCACCAGGGCTTAGCGCACATCAGCAGAGTGTACCACACATCAGCATAAAGTAGCTCACATCAGCAGAGCGTTGCTCACATCATCAGAGAGAAGCTCACATCAGCAGAGTGTAGATCACATCAGCAGAGTGCAGATCACATCAGCAGAGCGTAGCTCACATCAGCAGAGGGTAGCTCACTTCGGCAGAGTGTAGCTCACATCATCATGGGGTTGCTCACATCAGCAGAGTGTTGCTCACATCAGCAGAGTGTAGCTCACATCAGCAGGGGGTAGCTCACTCCAGAAGAGTGTAGCTCACATCAGCAGCGTGTAGCTCACATCAGCAGAGCGTAGCTCACATCAGCAGGGGGTTGCTCACATCAGCAGAGTGTAGCTCACATCAGCAGAGTGTAGCTCACATCAGCACAGTGTAGCTCACATCAGCAGAGTGTAGCTCACATCAGCAGACAGTAGCTCACATCAGCATAGTGTAGCTCCCACCAGCAGGGGGTAGCTCACATCAGCAGGGTGTAGCTCACATCAGCAGGGGGTAGCTCACAATAGCAGAGTGTAGCTCACATCAGCAGAGTGCAGCTCAAATCAGCAGAGTGTATCTCACATCAGCAGAGTGTAGCTCACTTCAGCAGAGTGTAGCTCACTTCAGCAGAATGCAGCTCACACCAGCAGGTGGTAGCTCACATCAGCAGAGTGTAGCTCACATCAGCAGAGTGTTGCTCACATCAGCAGAGTGTAGCTCACATCAGCAGAGTGTAGCTCACATCAGCAGTGGGTAGCTCACATCAGCAGAGTGTAGCTCACATCAGCAGGGGGTAGCTCACATCAGCAGAGTGTAGCTCACATCACCAGGGCTTAGCTCACATCAGCAGAGTGTACCTCACATCAGCATAGAGTAGCTCACATCAGCAGAGCGTTGCTCACATCAGCAGAGAGAAGCTCACATCAGCAGCGTGTAGATCTCATCAGCAGAGTGCAGATAACATCAGCAGAGCGTAGCTCACATCATCAGGGGGTTGCTCACATCAGCAGAGTGTTGCTCACATCAGCAGAGTGTAGCTCACATCAGCAGTGGGTAGCTCACTCCAGCAGAGTGTAGCTCACATCAGCAGCGTGTAGCTCACATCAGCAGAGCGTAGCTCACATCATCAGGGGGTTGATCTCATCAGCAGAGTGTAGCTCAAATCAGCACAGTTTAGCTCACATCAGAAGAGTGTTGCTCACATCAGCAGAGTGTAGCTCACACCAGCAGGGGGTAGCTCAAATCAGCAGAGTGGAGTTCACATCTGCAGAGTGTAGCTCACATCAGCAGAGGGTAGCTCACATCGGCAGAGGGTAGCTCACATCAGCATATTACAGCTCATATCAGCAGGGGGTAGCTCACATCAGCAGGGGGAAGCTCACATCAGCAGAGTGTAGCTCACATCAGCAGGGGGTAGCTCACATCAGCAGAGTGTAGCTCACATAAGCAGAGTGTAGCTCACATCAGCAGAGTGTAGCTCACATCAGCAGGGGGTAGCTCACATCAGCAGTTTGAAGCTCACATCAGCAGGGCTTAGCTCACATCAGCAGAGTGTAGCTCACATCAGCAGAGTGTAGCTCACATCAGCAGAGTGTAGCTCACATCAGCAGTGGGTAGCTCACAACAGCAGGGGTTAGCTCACATCAGCAGAGTGAAGCTCACATCAGCAGGGAGTAGCTCACATCAGCAGGGGCTAGCTCACATCAGCAGAGTGTAGCTCACATCAGCAGGGGGTAGCTCACATCAGCAGGGGGTAGCTCACATCAGCAGAGTGTAGCTCACATCAGCAGGGGGTAGCTCACATCAGCCGAGTGTTGCTCACATCAGCAGAGTGTAGCTTCCATCAGCAGAGTGTAGCTCACATCAGCAGAGTGTAGCTCACATCAGCAGGGGGTAGCTCACATCAGGAGAGTGTATCTCACATCAGCAGGGGGTAGCTCACATCAGCCGAGTGTTGCTCACATCAGCAGAGTGTAGCTTCCATCAGCAGAGTGTAGCTCACATCAGCAGAGTATAGCTCTCATCAGCAGAGTGTAGCTCACATCAGCAGAGTGTAGCTCACATCAGCAGGGGGTAGATCACATCAGTAGGGGGTAGCTCACATCAGCAGAGTGTTGCTCACATCAGCAGGGAGTAGCTCACATCAGCAGAGTGTAGCTCACATCAGCAGTGTTTTGCTCACATCAGCTGATTGTAGCTCACATCAGCAGAGTGTAGCTCACATCAGCAGAGTGTAGCTCACATCAGCAGAGTGTAGCTCACATCAGCAGGGGGTAGCTCACAATAGCAGAGTGTAGCTCACATCAGCAGAGTGCAGCTCAAATCAGCAGAGTGTATCTCACATCAGCAGAGTGTTGCTCACTTCAGCAGAGTGTAGCTCACTTCAGCAGAATGTAGCTCACACCAGGTAGCTAACATCAGCAGAGTTTAGCTCACATCAGCAGAGTGTAGCTCATATCAGCAGAGTGTAGCTCACATCAGCAGAGTGTGGCTCACATCAGCAGTGGGTAGCTCACATCAGCAGGGGGTAGCTCACATCAGCAGAGTGTAGCTCACATCACCAGGGCTTAGCGCACATCAGCAGAGTGTACCACACATCAGCATAAAGTAGCTCACATCAGCAGAGCGTTGCTCACATCATCAGAGAGAAGCTCACATCAGCAGAGTGTAGATCACATCAGCAGAGTGCAGATCACATCAGCAGAGCGTAGCTCACATCAGCAGGGGGTAGCTCACTTCGGCAGAGTGTAGCTCACATCATCATGGGGTTGCTCACATCAGCAGAGTGTTGCTCACATCAGCAGAGTGTAGCTCACATCAGCAGGGGGTAGCTCACTCCAGAAGAGTGTAGCTCACATCAGCAGCGTGTAGCTCACATCAGCAGAGCGTAGCTCACATCAGCAGGGGGTTGCTCACATCAGCAGAGTGTAGCTCACATCAGCAGAGTGTAGCTCACATCAGCACAGTGTAGCTCACATCAGCAGAGTGTAGCTCACATCAGCAGAAAGTAGCTCACATCAGCATAGTGTAGCTCCCACCAGCAGGGGGTAGCTCACATCAGCAGGGTGTAGCTCACATCAGCAGGGGGTAGCTCACAATAGCAGAGTGTAGCTCACATCAGCAGAGTGCAGCTCAAATCAGCAGAGTGTATCTCACATCAGCAGAGTGTAGCTCACTTCAGCAGAGTGTAGCTCACTTCAGCAGAATGCAGCTCACACCAGCAGGTGGTAGCTCACATCAGCAGAGTGTAGCTCACATCAGCAGAGTGTTGCTCACATCAGCAGAGTGTAGCTCACATCAGCAGAGTGTAGCTCACATCAGCAGTGGGTAGCTCACATCAGCAGAGTGTAGCTCACATCAGCAGGGGGTAGCTCACATCAGCAGAGTGTAGCTCACATCACCAGGGCTTAGCTCACATCAGCAGCGTGTACCTCACATCAGCATAGAGTAGCTCACATCAGCAGAGCGTTGCTCACATCAGCAGAGAGAAGCTCACATCAGCAGCGTGTAGATCTCATCAGCAGAGTGCAGATAACATCAGCAGAGCGTAGCTCACATCATCAGGGGGTTGCTCACATCAGCAGAGTGTTGCTCACATCAGCAGAGTGTAGCTCACATCAGCAGTGGGTAGCTCACTCCAGCAGAGTGTAGCTCACATCAGCAGCGTGTAGCTCACATCAGCAGAGCGTAGCTCACATCATCAGGGGGTTGATCTCATCAGCAGAGTGTAGCTCACATCAGAAGAGTGTTGCTCACATCAGCAGAGTGTAGCTCACACCAGCAGGGGGTAGCTCAAATCAGCAGAGTGTAGTTCACATCTGCAGAGTGTAGCTCACATCAGCAGAGGGTAGCTCACATCGGCAGAGGGTAGCTCACATCAGCATATTACAGCTCATATCAGCAGGGGGTAGCTCACATCAGCAGGGGGTAGCTCACATCAGCAGAGTGTAGCTCACATCAGCAGGGGGTAGCTCACATCAGCAGAGTGTAGCTCACATCAGCAGAGTGTAGCTCACATCATCAGATTTTAGATCACATCAGCAGAGTGTAGCTCACATCTTCATGGGGTAGCTCACATCAGCAGTGTGTAGCTCACATCAGCAGAGTGTAGGTCAAATCAGCAGAGTGTATCTCACATCAGCAGAGTGTAGCTCACTTCAGCAGAGTGTAGCTCACTTCAGCAGAATGTAGCTCACACCAGCAGGTGGTAGCTCACATCAGCAGAGTGTAGCTCACATCAGCAGAGTGTAGCTCACATCAGCAGAGTGTAGCTCACATCAGCAGAGTGTAGCTCACATCTGCAGTGGGTAGCTCACATCAGCAGAGTGTAGCTCACATCAGCAGGGGGTAGCTCACATCAGCAGAGTGTAGCTCACATCAGCAGAGTGTAGCTCACATCAGCAGAGTGTAGCTCACATAAGCAGAGTGTAGCTCACATCAGCAGAATCTAGCTCACATCATCAGGGGGTTGCTCACATCAGCAGGTGGTAGCTCACATCAGCAGAGTATAGCACACAACAGAAGAGTGTAGCTCACATCAGCAGAGCGTAGCTCACATCAGCAGAGAGTAGCTCACATCAGCAGGGGGTAGCTCACATGAGCAGAATGTAGCTCACATCATCAGGGGGTTGCTCACATCAGCAGAGTGTTGCTCACATCAGCAGAGTGTAGCTCACATCAGCAGGGAGTAGCTCACAGCAGCAGAGCGTAGCTCACATCAGCAGTGGGTAGCTCACATCAGCAGAGTGTAGCTTACATCAGCAGGGGGTAATTCACATCAGCAGAGTGTAGCTCACATCAGCAGCGTGTCGGTCACATCAGCAGGGGGTAGCAAACATCAGCTGAGTGTAGCTCACATCAGCATGGGGTAGCTCACATCAGCAGAGTGTAGCTCACATCAACAGGGTTTAGCTCACATCAGCAGAGTGTATTTCACATCAGCAGGGGGTTGCTCACATCAGCAGAGAGTAGCTCACATCAGCAGAGTGTATCTCACATCAGCAGAGTGTAGCTCACATCAGCAGAGTGTAGCTCACATCAGCAAAGTGTTGCTCACATCAGAAGAGTGTAGCTTACAACAGCTGAGTGCAGCTCACATCAGCAGAGTGTAGCTCACATCAGGAGGGGGTAGCTCACATCAGCAGAGTGTACCTCACATCAGCAGGGGGTAGCACACATCAGCAGAGTGTAGCTCACATCAGCAGAGTGTATCTCACATCAGCAGAGTGTAGCTCACATCAGCAGAGTGTAGCTCACATCAGCAAAGTGTAGCTCACATCAGCAGAGTGTAGCTCACATCAGCAGAGTGCAGCTCACATCAGTAGAGTGTAGCTCACATCAGCAGGGGGTAGCTCACATCAGCAGAGTGTAGCTCACATCAGCAGGGGGTAGCTCACATCAGCAGAGTGCAGCTCACATCAGTAGAGTGTAGCTCACATCAGCAGGGGGTAGCTCACATCAGCAGAGTGTAGCTCACATCAGCAGAGTGTTGCTCACATCAGCAGAGTGTAGCTCACATCAGCAGAGTGTAGCTCACATCAGCAGAGTAAAGCGCACATCAGCTGAGTGTAGCTCACATCAGCAGTGGGTAGCTCACAACAGCAGAGTGTAGCGCACATCAGCAGTGTGTAGCTCACATCAGCAGGGGGTAGCTCACATCAGCAGGGGGTAGCTCACATCAGCAGAGTGTAGCTCACATCAGCAGTGGGTAGCTCACATCAGCAGAGTGTAGCTCACATCAGCAGGGGGTAGCTCACATCAGCAGAGTGTAGCTCACATCACCAGGGCTTAGCTCACATCAGCAGAGTGTACCTCACATCAGCATAGAGTAGCTCACATCAGCAGAGCGTTGCTCACATCAGCAGAGAGAAGCTCACATCAGCAGCGTGTAGATCTCATCAGCAGAGTGTAGCTCACATCATCAGGGGGTTGCTCACATCAGCAGAGTGTTGCTCACATCAGCAGAGTGTAGCTCACATCAGCAGTGGGTAGCTCACTCCAGCAGAGTGTAGCTCACATCAGCAGCGTGTAGCTCACATCAGCAGAGCGTAGCTCACATCATCAGGGGGTTGATCTCATCAGCAGAGTGTAGCTCACATCAGCAGAGTGTAGCTCAAATCAGCACAGTTTAGCTCACATCAGAAGAGTGTTGCACACATCAGCAGAGTGTAGCTCACACCAGCAGGGGGTAGCTCAAATCAGCAGAGTGTAGTTCACATCTGCAGAGTGTAGCTCACATCAGCAGAGGGTAGCTCACATCGGCAGAGGGTAGCTCACATCAGCATATTACAGCTCATATCAGCAGGGGGTAGCTCACATCAGCAGGGGGTAGCTCACATCAGCAGAGTGTAGCTCACATCAGCAGGGGGTAGCTCACATCAGCAGAGTGTAGCTCACATCAGCAGAGTGTAGCTCACATCATCAGATTTTAGATCACATCAGCAGAGTGTAGCTCACATCTTCATGGGGTAGCTCACATCAGCAGAGTGTAGGTCAAATCAGCAGAGTGTATCTCACATCAGCAGAGTGTAGCTCACATCAGCAGAGTGTAGGTCAAATCAGCAGAGTGTATCTCACATCAGCAGAGTGTAGCTCACTTCAGCAGAGTGTAGCTCACTTCAGCAGAGTGTATCTCACATTAGCAGAGTGTAGCTCACATCAGCAGAGTGTAGGTCAAATCAGCAGAGTGTATCTCACATCAGCAGAGTGTAGGTCAAATCAGCAGAGTGTAGCTCACTTCAGCAGAGTGTATCTCACATTAGCAGAGTGTAGGTCAAATCAGCAGAGTGTATCTCACATCAGCAGAGTGTAGCTCACTTCAGCAGAGTGTAGCTCACTTCAGCAGAGTGTATCTCACATCAGCAGAGTGTAGGTCAAATCAGCAGAGTGTAGCTCACATCAGCAGAGTGTAGCTCACATCAGCAGAGTGTAGGTCAAATCAGCAGAGTGTATCTCACATCAGCAGAGTGTAGCTCACTTCAGCAGAGTGTAGCTCACTTCAGCAGAATGTAGCTCACACCAGCAGGTGGTAGCTCACATCAGCAGAGTGTAGCTCACATCAGCAGAGTGTAGCTCACATCAGCAGAGTGTAGCTCACATCAGCAGAGTGTAGCTCACATCTGCAGTGGGTAGCTCACATCAGCAGAGTGTAGCTCACATCAGCAGGGGGTAGCTCACATCAGCAGAGTGTAGCTCACATCAGCAGAGTGTAGCTCACATCAGCAGAGTGTAGCTCACATCAGCAGAGTGCAGCTCATATCAGCAGAGTGTAGCTCACATCAGCAGAGTGTAGCTCACATCAGCAGAGTGCAGCTCATATCAGCAGAGTGTAGCTCACATAAGCAGAGTGTAGCTCACATCATCAGGGGGTTGCTCACATCAGCAGGTGGTAGCTCACATCAGCAGAGTATAGCTCACAACAGAAGAGTGTAGCTCACATCAGCAGAGCGTAGCTCACATTAGCAGAGAGTAGCTCACATCAGCAGGGGGTAGCTCACATCAGCAGAATGTAGCTCACATCATCAGGGGGTTGCTCACATCAGCAGAGTGTTGCTCACATCAGCAGAGTGTAGCTCACATCAGCAGGGAGTAGCTCACAGCAGCAGAGCGTAGCTCACATCAGCAGTGGGTAGCTCACATCAGCAGAGTGTAGCTTACATCAGCAGGGGGTAATTCACATCAGCAGAGTGTAGCTCACATCAGCAGCGTGTCGGTCACATCAGCAGGGGGTAGCTCACATCAGCTGAGTGTAGCTCACATCAGCATGGGGTAGCTCACATCAGCAGAGTGTAGCTCACATCAACAGGGTTTAGCTCACATCAGCAGAGTGTATTTCACATCAGCAGGGGGTTGCTCACATCAGCAGAGAGTAGCTCACATCAGCAGAGTGTAGCTCACATCAGGAGGGGCTAGCTCACATCAGCAGATTGTACCTCACATCAGCAGGGGGTAGCACACATCAGCAGAGTGTAGCTCACATCAGCAGAGTGTATCTCACATCAGCAGAGTGTAGCTCACATCAGCAGAGTGTAGCTCACATCAGCAAAGTGTAGCTCACATCAGCAGAGTGTAGCTCACATCAGCAGAGTGCAGCTCACATCAGTAGAGTGTAGCTCACATCAGCAGGGGGTAGCTCACATCAGCAGAGTGTAGCTCACATCAGCAGGGGGTAGCTCACATCAGCAGAGTGCAGCTCACATCAGTAGAGTGTAGCTCACATCAGCAGGGGGTAGCTCACATCAGCAGAGTGTAGCTCACATCAGCAGAGTGTTGCTCACATCAGCAGAGTGTAGCTCACAACAGCAGAGTGTAGCTCACATCAGCAGAGTAAAGCGCACATCAGCTGAGTGTAGCTCACATCAGCAGTGGGTAGCTCACAACAGCAGAGTGTAGCGCACATCAGCAGTGTGTAGCTCACATCAGCAGGGGGTAGCTCACATCAGCAGAGTGTAGCGCACATCAGCAGTGTGTAGCTCACATCAGCAGGGGGTAGCTCACATCAGCAGGGGATAGCTCACATCAGCAGAGTGTAGCTCACATCAGCAGAGTGTAGCTCACATCAGCAGAATCTAGCTCACATCATCATGGGGTTGCTCACATCAGCAGAGTGTAGCTCACATCAACGGAGTTTATCTCACATCAGCAGGTGGTAGCTCACATCAGCAGGGGGTAGCTCACATCAGCAGAGTGTAGCTCACAACAGCAGAGTGTAGCTTACATCAGCAGAGTGTAGCTCACATCAGCAGAGCGTAGCTCACATCAGCAGAGATTAGCTCACTTCAGCAGATTGTAGATCACATCAGCAGGGGGTAGCTCACATCAGCAGAGTGTAGCTCACATCAGCAGTGGGTAACTCACATCAGCAGAGTCTAGCTTACATCAGCAGGGGGTAATTCACATCAGCAGAGTGTAGCTCACATCAGCAGCGTGTAGGTCACATCAGCAGAATGTAGCTCACATCAGCAGAGTGTAGCTCACATCATCATGGGGTAGCTCACATTAGCAGAATGTAGCTCACATCAGCAGGGGGTAGCTCACATCAGCAGAGAGTAGCTCACATCAGCAGAGTTTAGCTCACATCAGCAGAGAGTAGCTCACATCAGCAGTGGGTAGCTCACATCAGCAGAGTGTAGCTCACATCAGCAGAGTGTAGCTCTCTTCAGCAGAGCGTAGTTCACATCAGCAGGGGGTAGCTCACATCAGCAGAGTGTAGCTCACATCAGCAGAGTGCAGCTCAAATCAGCAGAGTGTAGCTCACTTCAGCAGAATGTAGCTCACATCAGCAGTGGGTAGCTCATATCAGCAGAGTGTAGCTCACATCAGCAGAGTGTAGCTCTCTTCAGCAGAGCGTAGTTCACATCAGCAGTGGGTAGCTCACATCAGCAGAGTGTAGCTCACATCAGCAGAGTGTAGCTCTCTTCAGCAGAGCGTAGTTCACATCAGCAGGGGGTAGGTCACATCAGCAGAGTGTAGCTCACATCAGCAAAGTGTAGCTCACATCAGCAGACTGTAGCTCACATCAGCAGAGTGCAGCTCACATCAGCAGAGTGTAGCTCACATCAGCAGGGGGTAGCTCACAACAGCAGAGATTAGCTCACATCAGCAGAGTGTAGCTCACATCAGCAGAGTGTAGCTCACAGCAGCAGAGTATAGCACTCATCAGCAGAGTGTAGCTCACATCAGCAGTGGGTAGCTCACATCAGCAGAGTGTAGCGCACATCAGCAGTGTGTAGCTCACATCAGCAGGGGGTAGCTCACATCAGCAGGGGGTAGCTCACATCAGCAGGGGGTAGCTCACAATAGTAGAGTGTTGCTAACATCAGCAGAGTGTAGCTCATATCAGCAGAGTGTATCTCACATCAGCAGAGTTTAGCTCACTTCAGCAGAGTGTAGCTCATTTCAGCAGAATCTAGCTCACATCTTCAGGGGGTAGCTCACATCAGCAGAGTGTAGCTCACATCAGCAGAGCGTAGCTCACGTCAGAAGAGAGCAGCTCACATCAGCAGTGGGTAGCTCACATCAGCAGAGTGTAGCTCAAATCAGCAGAGTTTAGCTCACATCAGCAGAGTGTAGCTCACATCTGCAGTGGGTAGCTCCCATCAGCAGAGTGTTGCTCACATCACCAGGGCTTAGCTCACATCAGCAGAGTGTACCTCACATCAGCATAGAGTAGCTCACATCAGCAGACTGTTGCTCACATCAGCAGAATGTAGCTCACATCAGCAGGGGGTTGCTCACATCAGCAGAGAATAGCTCACATCAGCAGATTGTAGCTCACATCAGCACAGTGTAGCTCACATCAGCAGAGTGTAGCTCACATCAGCAGAATGTAGCTCACATCAGCAGAGTGTAGCTCACATCAGCAGGGGGTTGCTCACATCAGCAGAGTGTAGCTCACACCAGCAGGGGGTAGCTCACATCAGCAGAGTGTAGCTCACATCAGCAGAGTGTAACTCACATCAGCAAAGTGTAGCTCACATCAGCAGAGTGTAGCTCACATCAGCATATTACAGCTCATATCAGCAGGGGGTCGCTCACATCAGCAAGGGGTAGCTCACATCAGCAGAGTGTAGCTCACATCAGCAGGGGGTAGCTCACATCAGCAGAGAGTAGCTCACATCAGCAGAGTGTAGCTCACATCAGCAGATTGTAGCTCACATCAGCATAGTGTAGCTCACATCATCATGGGGTAGCTCACATCAGCAGAGTGTAGCTCACATCAGCAGAGTGCAGCTCAAATCAGCAGAGTGTAGCTCACTTCAGCAGAATGTAGCTCACATCAGCAGGGGGTAGCTCACATCAGCAGAGAGTAGCTCACATCAGCAGAGTTTAGCTCACATCAGCAGAGAGTAGCTCACATCAGCAGTGGGTAGCTCACATCAGCAGAGTGTAGCTCACATCAGCAGAGTGTAGCTCTCTTCAGCAGAGCGTAGTTCACATCAGCAGGGGGTAGCTCACATCAGCAGAGTGTAGGTCACATCACCAGGGCTTAGCTCACATCAGCAGAGTGTAGCTCACATCAGCAGAGTGTAGCTCACATCAGCAGAGTTTAGCTCACATCAGCAGTGGGTAGCTCACATCAGCAGGGGGTAGCTCACATCAGCAGAGCGTAGCTCTCATCAGCAGGGGGTAGCTCTCATCAGCAGGGGTTAGCTCACATCAGCAGAGTGTAGCTCACATCAGCAGAGTGTAGCTCACATCAGCAGAGTGTAGCTCACATCAGCAGAGTGCAGCTCACATCAGCAGAATGTAGCTCACATCAGCACGGGGTAGCTCACAACAGCAGATTGTAGCTAACATCAGCAGAGTGTAGCTCACATCAGCAGAGTGTAGCTCACATCAGCAGAGTGTAGCTCACATCAGAAGAGTGTAGCTCACATCAGCAGAGTGTAGCTCACATCAGCAGAGTTTAGCTCACATCAGCAGAGTGTAGCTCACATCAGCAGAGTGTAGCTCACATCAGCAGAGTGTAGCTCACATCAGCAGAGTGCAGCTCACATCAGCAGAGTGTAGCTCACATCAGCAGAGTGTAGCTCACATCAGCAGAATCTAGCTCACAACATCAGGCGGTTGCTCACATCAGCAGAGTGTAGCTCACATCAACGGAGATTAGCTCACATCAGCAGGGGGTAGCTCACATCAGCAGGGGGTAGCTCACATCAGCAGAGAATAGCTCACATCAGCAGAGTGTAGATCACATCAGCAGAGTGCAGATCACATCAGCAGAGTGCAGCTCACATCAGCAGGGGGTAGCTCACATCAGCAGAGTGTAGCTCACAACAGCAGAGTGTAGCTCACATCAGCAGAGCGTAGCTCACATCAGCAGAGAGTAGCTCACATCAGCAGAGTGTAGATCACATCAGCAGAGTGCAGATCACATCAGCAGAGTGTAGCTCACATCGGCAGAGTGTAGCTCACATCATCAGGGGGTTGCTCACATCAGCAGACTGTTCCTCACATCAGCATTTGGTAGCTCACATCAGCAGAGTGTATCTCACATCAGCAGTGGGTATCTCACATCAGCAGAGTGTAGCTTACATCAGCAGAGTGTAGCTCACATCAGCAGAGTGTATCTCACATCAGCAGTGGGTATCTCACATCAGCAGTGGGTATCTCACATCAGCAGAGTGTAGCTTACATCAGCAGAGTGTAGCTCACATCAGCAGAGTGTATCTCACATCAGCAGTGGGTATCTCACATCAGCAGAGTGTAGCTTACATCAGCAGAGTGTAGCTCACATCAGCAGAGTGTAGCTCACATCAGCAGAGTGTAGCTCAAATCAGCAGAGTGTAGGTCACATCAGCAGAATGTAGCTCACATCAGCAGAGTGTAGCTCACATCAGCAGGGGGTAGCTCAAATCAGCAGAGTGTAGCTCACACAAGCAGGGGGTAGCTCACATCAGCAGATGTAGCTCACATCAGCAGAGTGTAGCTACATCAGCAGAGTGTAGCTCACATCAGCATATTACAGCTCACATCAGCAGGGGGTAGCCCACATCAGCAGGGGATAGCTCACATGAGCAGAGTGTAGCTCACATCAGCAAAGTGTAGCTCACATCAGCAGAGTGTAGCTCACATCAGCAGAGTTTAGCTCACATCAGCAGGGGGTAGCTCACATCAGCAGAGTGTAGCTCACTTCAGCAGAGTGTAGCTCACTTCAGCAGAATGTAGCTCACATCAGCAGGGGGTTGCTCACATCAGCAGAGAGTAGCTCACATCAGCAGATTTTAGCTCACATCAGCAGAGTGTAGCTCACATGAGCAGAGTGTAGCTCACATCAGCAGAATCTAGCTCACAACATCAGGCGGTTGCTCACATCAGCAGAGTGTAGCTCACATCAACGGAGATTAGCTCACATCAGCAGGGGGTAGCTCACATCAGCAGGGGGTAGCTCACATCAGCAGAGTGTAGCTCACAACAGCAGAGTGTAGCTCACATCAGCAGAGCGTAGCTCACATCAGCAGAGAATAGCTCACATCAGCAGAGTGCAGTTCACATCAGCAGAGTGCAGTTCACATCAGCAGGGGGTAGCTCACATCAGCAGAGTGCAGCTCACAACAGCAGAGTGTAGCTCACATCAGCAGAGCGTAGCTCACATCAGCAGAGAGTTGCTCACATCAGCAGAGTGTAGATCACATCAGCAGAGTGCAGATCACATCAGCAGAGTGTAGCTCACATCGGCAGAGTGTAGCTCACATCATCAGGGGGTTGCTCACATCAGCAGAGTGTTCCTCACATCTGCATTTGGTAGCTCACATCAGCATAGTGTAGCTCACATCAGCAGTGGGTATCTCACATCAGCAGAGTGTAGCTTACATCAGCAGGGGGTAATTCACATCAGCAGAGTGTAGCTCAAATCAGCAGAGTGTAGGTCACATCAGCAGAATGTAGCTCACATCAGCAGAGTGTAGCTCACATCAGCAGGGGGTAGCTCAAATCAGCAGAGTGTAGCTCACACAAGCAGGGGGTAGCTCACATCAGCAGATGTAGCTCACATCAGCATATTACAGCTCACATCAGCAGGGGGTAGCTCACATCAGCAGGGGATAGCTCACATGAGCAGAGTGTAGCTCACATCAGCAGGGGGTAGCTAACATCAGCAGAGTGTAGCTCTCATCAGCAGGGGATAGCTCACATGAGCAGAGTGTAGCTCACATCAGCAGGGGGTAGCTAACATCAGCAGAGTGTAGCTCACATCAGCAAAGTGTAGCTCACATCAGCAGATTGTAGCTCACATCAGCAGAGTTTAGCTCACATCAGCAGGGGGTAGCTCACATCAGCAGAGTGTAGCTCACATCAGCAGAGTGTAGCTCAAATCAGCAGAGTGTATCTCACATCAGCAGAGTCTAGCTCACTTCAGCAGAGTGTAGCTCACTTCAGCAGAATGTAGCTCACATCAGCAGGGGGTTGCTCACATCAGCAGAGAGTAGCTCACATCAGCAGAGTTTAGCTCACATCAGCAGAGAGTAGCTCACATCAGCAGAGTGTAGCTCACATCAGCAGAGTGTAGCTCACATCAGCAGATGGTAGCTCACATCAGCAGAGTGTAGCTCACATCAACAGGGCTTAGCTCACGTCAGCAGAGTGTAGCTCACATCAGCAGAGTTTAGCTCACATCAGCAGTGGGTAGCTCACATCAGCAGGGGGTAGCTCACATCAGCAGGGTTAGCTCACATCAGCAGGGGGTAGCTCACATCAGCAGAGTGTAGCTCACATCAGCAGAGTGTAGCTCACATCAGCAGGGTTTAGCTCACATCAGCAGAGTGTAGCTCACATCAGCAGGGGGTAGCTCACATCAGCAGGGGGTAGCTCACATCAGCAGAGTGTAGCTCACATCAGCAGGGTTTAGCTCACATCAGCAGTGGGTAGCTCACATCAGCAGGGGTTAGCTAATATCAGCAGGGGGTAGCTCACATCAGCAGAGTGTAGCTCACATCAGCAGGGGGTAGCTCACATCAGCAGGGGGTAGCTCACATCAGCAGAGTGTAGCTCACATCAGCAGGGTTTAGCTCACATCAGCAGAGTGTAGCTCACATCAGCAGGGGGTAGCTCACATCAGCAGAGTTTAGCTCACATCAGCAGAGTGTTGCTCACATCAGCAGAGTGTAGCCCACATCAGCAGAGTGTAGCTCACATCAGGAGAGTGCAGCTCACATCAGCAGAGTATAGCTCACATCAGCAGGGGGTAGCTCACATCAGCAGAGTGTAGCTAACATCAGCAGAGTGTAGCTCACATCAGCAGGGGGTAGCTCACATCAGCAGAGTGTAGCTAACATCAGCAGAGTGTAGCTCACATCAGCAGGGGGTAGCTCACATCAGCAGAGTGTAGCTAACATCAGCAGAGTATAGCTCACATCAGCAGGGGGTAGCTCACATCAGCAGAGTGTAGCTAACATCTGCAGAGTGTAGCTCACATCAGCAGAGTGTAGCTAACATCAGCAGAGTGTAGCTCACATTGGCAGAGTGTAGGTCACATCAGCAGAGTGTAGCTCACATCAGCAGAGTGTAGCTCACATCAGCAGAGCGTAGCTCACATCAGCAGAGTGTAGCTCACATCAGCAGAGTGTAGCTCACATCAGCAGAGTGTAGCTCACATCAGCAGAGTGCAACTCACATCAGCAGAGTGTAGCACACATCAGCAGGGGGTAGGTCACATCAGCAGAGTGTAGCTCACATCAGCAGAGTGTAGCTCACATCAGCAGAGTGTTGCTCACATCAGCAGAGTGTAGCTCACATCAGCATATTGTTGCTCACATCAGCAGAGTGTAGCTCACATCAGCAGAGTGCAGCTCCCAACAGCAGAGTGGAGCTAATATCAGCAGAGTATAGCTCACATGAGCAGAATGTAGATCACATCAGCCGAGTGCAGCTCACATTAGCAGAGTGTACCTCACATCAGCAGAGTGTAGCTCACATCAGCAGAGTGTAGCTCACATCAGCATGGTGTTGCTCACATCAGCAGAGTGTAGATCACATCAGCAGAGTGTAGCTCACATCAGCAGGGGGTAGCTCACATCAGCAGAGTGTAGCTCTCATCAGCAGGGGGTATCTCACATCAGCAGAGTGTAGCTCACATCAGCAGAGTGTAGCTCACATTAGCAGAGTGTAGCTCAAATAAGCAGAGTGTAGCCCACATCAGCAGACTGTAGCTCACATCAGCAGAGTGTAGCTCACATCAGCAGTGCAGATCACATAAGCAGATTGTTGCTCACATCAGCAGAGTGTAGCTCACATCAGCAGAGTGTAGATCACATCAACAGAATGTACCACACATCAGCAGAGTGTTGCTCACATCAGCAGAGTGTTGCTCACATCAGCGGAGTGTAGCTCACATCAGCAGAGTGTAGCTCACATCAGCAGAGTGTAGCTCACATCAGCAGGGTGTAGCTCACATCAGCAGAGTGTAGCTCATATCAGCAGGGTGTAGCTCACATCAGCAGTGTGTAGCTCACATCAGCAGAGTGTAGCTCACATCAGCAGAGTGTAGCTCACATCAGCAGGGTGTTGCTCACATCAGCAGAGTGTAGCTCTCATCAGCAGATTGTAGCTCACTTCATCAGAGTGTAGCTCACATCAGCAGAGCGTAGCTAACATCAGCAGGGGGTAGCTCACATCAGCAGAGCGTAGCTCACATCAGCAGGAGGTAGCTCACATCAGCAGAGTGTAGCTCACATCAGCATGGGGTAGCTCACATCAGCAGAGTGTAGCTCACATCAGCAGGGGGTAGCTCACATCAGCAGAGTGTTGCTCACATCAGCAAAGTGTAGCGCACATCAGCAGAGTGTAGCTCACATCAGCAGAGTTTAGCTCACATCAGCAGGGGGTAGCTCACATCAGCAGAGTGTAGCTCACATCAGCAGAGTGTAGCTCAAATCAGCAGAGTGTATCTCACATCAGCAGAGTGTAGCTCACTTCAGCAGAGTGTAGCTCACTTCAGCAGAATGTAGCTCACATCAGCAGGGGGTTGCTCACATCAGCAGAGTTTAGCTCACATCAGCAGAGAGTAGCTCACATCAGCAGTGGGTAGCTCACATCAGCAGAGTGTAGCTCACATAAGCACAGTGTAGCTCACATCAGCAGAGTGTAGCTCACATCAGCAGATGGTAGCTCACATCAGCAGAGTGTAGCTCACATCAACAGGGCTTAGCTCACATCAGCAGAGTGTAGCTCACATCAGCAGAGTGTAGCTCACATCAGCAGAGTTTAGCTCACATCAGCAGTGGGTAGCTCACATCAGCAGGGGTTAGCTAATATCAGCAGAGTGTAGCTCACATCAGCAGGGGGTAGCTCACATCAGCAGGGGGTAGCTCACATCAGCAGAGTGTAGCTCACATCAGCAGGGTTTAGCTCACATCAGCAGAGTGTAGCTCACATCAGCAGGGTTTAGCTCACATCAGCAGAGTGTAGCTCACATCAGCATGGGGTAGCTCACATCAGCAGAGTGTAGCTCACATCAGCAGGGGGTAGCTCACATCAGCAGAGTGTAGCTCACATCAGCAAAGTGTAGCGCACATCAGCAGAGTGTAGCTCACATCAGCAGAGTTTAGCTCACATCAGCAGGGGGTAGCTCACATCAGCAGAGTGTAGCTCACATCAGCAGAGTGTAGCTCAAATCAGCACAGTGTATCTCACATCAGCAGAGTGTAGCTCACTTCAGCAGAGTGTAGCTCACTTCAGCAGAATGTAGCTCACATCAGCAGGGGGTTGCTCACATCAGCAGAGTTTAGCTCACATCAGCAGAGAGTAGCTCACATCAGCAGTGCGTAGCTCACATCAGCAGAGTGTAGCTCACATAAGCACAGTGTAGCTCACATCAGCAGAGTTTAGCTCACATCAGCAGATGGTAGCTCACATCAGCAGAGTGTAGCTCACATCAACAGGGCTTAGCTCACATCAGCAGAGTGTAGCTCACATCAGCAGAGTGTAGCTCACATCAGCAGAGTTTAGCTCACATCAGCAGTGGGTAGCTCACATCAGCAGGGGTTAGCTAATATCAGCAGAGTGTAGCTCACATCAGCAGGGGGTAGCTCACATCAGCAGGGGGTAGCTCACATCAGCAGAGTGTAGCTCACATCAGCAGGGTTTAGCTCACATCAGCAGAGTGTAGCTCACATCAGCAGGGGGTAGCTCACATCAGCAGAGTTTAGCTCACATCAGCAGAGTGTTGCTCACATCAGCAGAGTGTAGCCCACATCAGCAGAGTGTAGCTCACATCAGGAGAGTGCAGCTCACATCAGCAGAGTATAGCTCACATCAGCAGGGGGTAGCTCACATCAGCATATTGTTGCTCACATCAGCAGAGTGTAGCTCACATCAGCAGAGTGCAGCTCCCAACAGCAGAGTGGAGCTAATATCAGCAGAGTATAGCTCACATGAGCAGAATGTAGATAACATCAGCCGAGTGCAGCTCACATTAGCAGAGTATACCTCACATCAGCAGAGTGTAGCTCACATCAGCAGAGTGTAGCTCACATCAGCAGAGTGTAGCTCAAATCAGCAGAGTGTATCTCACATCAGCAGAGTGTAGCTCACTTCAGCAGAGTGTAGCTCACTTCAGCAGAATGTAGCTCACATCAGCAGGGGGTTGCTCACATCAGCAGAGTTTAGCTCACATCAGCAGAGAGTAGCTCACATCAGCAGTGGGTAGCTCACATCAGCAGAGTGTAGCTCACATAAGCACAGTGTAGCTCACATCAGCAGAGTGTAGCTCACATCAACGGAGTTTATCTCACATCAGCAGGTGGTAGCTCACATCAGCAGGGGGTAGCTCACATCAGCAGAGTGT
Organism: Cetorhinus maximus; assembly: GCF_964194155.1. Taxonomy (NCBI): domain Eukaryota; kingdom Metazoa; phylum Chordata; class Chondrichthyes; order Lamniformes; family Cetorhinidae; genus Cetorhinus; species Cetorhinus maximus. Next base: position 43,541 of record NW_027596928.1, read on the forward strand.
AGCTCACAACAGCAGAGTGTAGCTCACATCAGCAGAGTGTAGCTCACATCAGCAGAGCGTAGCTCACATCAGCAGAGATTAGCTCACTTCAGCAGATTGTAGATCACATCAGCAGTGTGCAGATCACATCAGCAGGGGGTAGCTCACATCAGCAGAGTGTAGCTCACATCAGCAGTGGGTAACTCACATCAGCAGAGTCTAGCTTACATCAGCAGGGGGTAATTCACATCAGCAGAGTGTAGCTCACATCAGCAGCGTGTAGGTCACATCAGCAGAATGTAGCTCACATCAGCAGAGTGTAGCTCACATCAGCATGGGGTAGCTCACATTAGCAGAATGTAGCTCACATCAGCAGGGGGTAGCTCACATCAGCAGAGAGTAGCTCACATCAGCAGAGTTTAGCTCACATCAGCAGAGAGTAGCTCACATCAGCAGTGGGTAGCTCACATCAGCAGAGTGTAGCTCACATCAGCAGAGTGTAGCTCTCTTCAGCAGAGCGTAGTTCACATCAGCAGGGGGTAGCTCACATCAGCAGAGTGTAGCTCACATCAGCAGAGTGCAGCTCAAATCAGCAGAGTGTAGCTCACTTCAGCAGAATGTAGCTCACATCAGCAGTGGGTAGCTCACATCAGCAGAGTGTAGCTCACATCAGCAGAGTGTAGCTCTCTTCAGCAGAGCGTAGTTCACATCAGCAGTGGGTAGCTCACATCAGCAGAGTGTAGCTCACATCAGCAGAGTGTAGCTCTCTTCAGCAGAGCGTAGTTCACATCAGCAGGGGGTAGCTCACATCAGCAGAGTGTAGCTCACATCAGCAAAGTGTAGCTCACATCAGCAGACTGTAGCTCACATCAGCAGAGTGCAGCTCACATCAGCAGAGTGTAGCTCACATCAGCAGGGGGTAGCTCACAACAGCAGAGATTAGCTCACATCAGCAGAGTGTAGCTCACATCAGCAGAGTGTAGCTCACAGCAGCAGAGTATAGCACTCATCAGCAGAGTGTAGCTCACATCAGCAGTGGGTAGCTCACATCAGCAGAGTGTAGCGCACATCAGCAGTGTGTAGCTCACATCAGCAGGGGGTAGCTCACATCAGCAGGGGGTAGCTCACATCAGCAGGCAGTAGCTCACATCAGCAGAGTTTAGCTCACATCAGCAGAGTGTAGCTCATTTCAGCAGAATCTAGCTCACATCTTCAGGGGGTAGCTCACATCAGCAGAGTGTAGCTCACATCAGCAGAGCGTAGCTCACGTCAGAAGAGAGCAGCTCACATCAGCAGTGGGTAGCTCACATCAGCAGAGTGTAGCTCAAATCAGCAGAGTTTAGCTCACATCAGCAGAGTGTAGCTCACATCTGCAGTGGGTAGCTCCCATCAACAGAGTGTTGCTCACATCACCAGGGCTTAGCTCACATCAGCAGACTGTTGCTCACATCAGCAGAATGTAGCTCACATCAGCAGAGTGTAGCTCACATCAGCAGGGGGTTGCTCACATCAGCAGAGAATAGCTCACATCAGCAGATTGTAGCTCACATCAGCACAGTGTAGATCACATCAGCAGAGTGTAGCTCACATCAGCAGAATGTAGCTCACATCAGCAGAGTGTAGCTCACATCAGCAGGGGGTTGCTCACATCAGCAGAGTGTAGCTCACACCAGCAGGGGGTAGCTCACATCAGCAGAGTGTAGCTCACATCAGCAGTGTGTAGCTCACATCAGCAAAGTGTAGCTCACATCAGCAGAGTGTAGCTCACATCAGCATATTACAGCTCATATCAGCAGGGGGTCGCTCACATCAGCAAGGGGTAGCTCACATCAGCAGAGTGTAGCTCACATCAGCAGGGGGTAGCTCACATCAGCAGAGAGTAGCTCACATCAGCAGAGTGTAGCTCACATCAGCAGATTGTAGCTCACATCAGCATAGTGTAGCTCACATCATCATGGGGTAGCTCACATCAGCAGAGTGTAGCTCACATCAGCAGAGTGCCGCTCAAATCAGCAGAGTGTAGCTCACTTCAGCAGAATGTAGCTCACATCAGCAGGGGGTAGCTCACATCAGCAGAGAGTAGCTCACATCAGCAGAGTTTAGCTCACATCAGCAGAGAGTAGCTCACATCAGCAGTGGGTAGCTCACATCAGCAGAGTGTAGCTCACATCAGCAGAGTGTAGCTCTCTTCAGCAGAGCGTAGTTCACATCAGCAGGGGGTAGCTCACATCAGCAGAGTGTAGGTCACATCACCAGGGCTTAGCTCACATCAGCAGAGTGTAGCTCACATCAGCAGAGTGTAGCTCACATCAGCAGAGTTTAGCTCACATCAGCAGTGGGTAGCTCACATCAGCAGGGGGTAGCTCACATCAGCAGAGCGTAGCTCTCATCAGCAGGGGGTAGCTCTCATCAGCAGGGGTTAGCTCACATCAGCAGAGTGTAGCTCACATCAGCAGAGTGTAGCTCACATCAGCAGAGTGTAGCTCACATCAGCAGAGTGCAGCTCACATCAGCAGAATGTAGCTCACATCAGCACGGGGTAGCTCACATCAGCAGATTGTAGCTAACATCAGCAGAGTGTAGCTCACATCAGCAGAGTGTAGCTCACATCAGCAGAGTGTAGCTCACATCAGAAGAGTGTAGCTCACATCAGCAGAGTGTAGCTCACATCAGCAGAGTTTAGCTCACATCAGCAGAGTGTAGCTCACATCAGCAGAGTGTAGCTCACATCAGCAGAGTGTAGCTCACATCAGCAGAGTGCAGCTCACATCAGCAGAGTGTAGCTCACATCAGCAGAGTGTAGCTCACATCAGCAGAATCTAGCTCACAACATCAGGCGGTTGCTCACATCAGCAGAGTGTAGCTCACATCAACGGAGATTAGCTCACATCAGCAGGGGGTAGCTCACATCAGCAGGGGGTAGCTCACATCAGCAGAGAATAGCTCACATCAGCAGAGTGTAGATCACATCAGCAGAGTGCAGATCACATCAGCAGAGTGCAGCTCACATCAGCAGGGGGTAGCTCACATCAGCAGAGTGTAGCTCACAACAGCAGAGTGTAGCTCACATCAGCAGAGCGTAGCTCACATCAGCAGAGAGTAGCTCACATCAGCAGAGTGTAGATCACATCAGCAGAGTGCAGATCACATCAGCAGAGTGTAGCTCACATCGGCAGAGTGTAGCTCACATCATCAGGGGGTTGCTCACATCAGCAGACTGTTCCTCACATCAGCATTTGGTAGCTCACATCAGCAGAGTGTAGCTCACATCAGCAGTGGGTATCTCACATCAGCAGAGTGTAGCTTACATCAGCAGGGGGTAATTCACATCAGCAGAGTGTAGCTCAAATCAGCAGAGTGTAGGTCACATCAGCAGAATGTAGCTCACATCAGCAGAGTGTAGCTCACATCAGCAGGGGGTAGCTCAAATCAGCAGAGTGTAGCTCACACAAGCAGGGGGTAGCTCACATCAGCAGATGTAGCTCACATCAGCAGAGTGTAGCTACATCAGCAGAGTGTAGCTCACATCAGCATATTACAGCTCACATCAGCAGGGGGTAGCCCACATCAGCAGGGGATAGCTCACATGAGCAGAGTGTAGCTCACATCAGCAAAGTGTAGCTCACATCAGCAGAGTGTAGCTCACATCAGCAGAGTTTAGCTCACATCAGCAGGGGGTAGCTCACATCAGCAGAGTGTAGCTCACTTCAGCAGAGTGTAGCTCACTTCAGCAGAATGTAGCTCACATCAGCAGGGGGTTGCTCACATCAGCAGAGAGTAGCTCACATCAGCAGATTTTAGCTCACATCAGCAGAGTGTAGCTCACATGAGCAGAGTGTAGCTCACATCAGCAGAATCTAGCTCACAACATCAGGCGGTTGCTCACATCAGCAGAGTGTAGCTCACATCAACGGAGATTAGCTCACATCAGCAGGGGGTAGCTCACATCAGCAGGGGGTAGCTCACATCAGCAGAGTGTAGCTCACAACAGCAGAGTGTAGCTCACATCAGCAGAGCGTAGCTCACATCAGCAGAGAATAGCTCACATCAGCAGAGTGTAGATCACATCAGCAGAGTGCAGTTCACATCAGCAGAGTGCAGCTCACATCAGCAGGGGGTAGCTCACATCAGCAGAGTGCAGCTCACAACAGCAGAGTGTAGCTCACATCAGCAGAGCGTAGCTCACATCAGCAGAGAGTAGCTCACATCAGCAGAGTGTAGATCACATCAGCAGAGTGCAGATCACATCAGCAGAGTGTAGCTCACATCATCAGGGGGTTGCTCACATCAGCAGAGTGTTCCTCACATCTGCATTTGGTAGCTCAAATCAGCATAGTGTAGCTCACATCAGCAGTGGGTATCTCACATCAGCAGAGTGTAGCTTACATCAGCAGGGGGTAATTCACATCAGCAGAGTGTAGCTCAAATCAGCAGAGTGTAGGTCACATCAGCAGAATGTAGCTCACATCAGCAGAGTGTAGCTCACATCAGCAGGGGGTAGCTCAAATCAGCAGAGCGTAGCTCACACAAGCAGGGGGTAGCTCACATCAGCAGATGTAGCTCACATCAGCAGAGTGTAGCTACATCAGCAGAGTGTAGCTCACATCAGCATATTACAGCTCACATCAGCAGGGGGTAGCTCACATCAGCAGGGGATAGCTCACATGAGCAGAGTGTAGCTCACATCAGCAGGGGGTAGCTAACATCAGCAGAGTGTAGCTCACATCAGCAAAGTGTAGCTCACATCAGCAGATTGTAGCTCACATCAGCAGAGTTTAGCTCACATCAGCAGGGGGTAGCTCACATCAGCAGAGTGTAGCTCACATCAGCAGAGTGTAGCTCAAATCAGCAGAGTGTATCTCACATCAGCAGAGTCTAGCTCACTTCAGCAGAGTGTAGCTCACTTCAGCAGAATGTAGCTCACATCAGCAGGGGGTTGCTCACATCAGCAGAGAGTAGCTCACATCAGCAGAGTTTAGCTCACATCAGCAGAGAGTAGCTCACATCAGCACAGTGTAGCTCACATCAGCAGAGTGTAGCTCACATCAGCAGATGGTAGCTCACATCAGCAGAGTGTAGCTCACATCAACAGGGCTTAGCTCACGTCAGCAGAGTGTAGCTCACATCAGCAGAGTTTAGCTCACATCAGCAGTGGGTAGCTCACATCAGCAGGGGTTAGCTAATATCAGCAGAGTGTAGCTCACATCAGCAGGGGGTAGCTCACATCAGCAGGGGGTAGCTCACATCAGCAGAGTGTAGCTCACATCAGCAGGGTTTAGCTCACATCAGCAGAGTGTAGCTCACATCAGCAGGGGGTAGCTCACATCAGCAGAGTGTAGCTCACATCAGCAGGGGGTAGCTCACATCAGCAGAGTTTAGCTCACATCAGCAGAGTGTTGCTCACATCAGCAGAGTGTAGCCCACATCAGCAGAGTGTAGCTCACATCAGGAGAGTGCAGCTCACATCAGCAGAGTATAGCTCACATCAGCAGGGGGTAGCTCACATCAGCAGAGTGTAGCTAACATCAGCAGAGTGTAGCTCACATCAGCAGAGTGTAGCTCACATTGGCAGAGTGTAGGTCACATCAGCAGAGTGTAGCTCACATCAGCAGAGTGTAGCTCACATCAGCAGAGCGTAGCTCACATCAGCAGAGTGTAGCTCACATCAGCAGAGTGTAGCTCACATCAGCAGAGTGTAGCTCACATCAGCAGAGTGCAGCTCACATCAGCAGAGTGTAGCACACATCAGCAGGGGGTAGGTCACATCAGCAGAGTGTAGCTCACATCAGCAGAGTGTAGCTCACATCAGCAGAGTGTTGCTCACATCAGCAGAGTGTAGCTCACATCAGCATATTGTTGCTCACATCAGCAGAGTGTAGCTCACATCAGCAGAGTGCAGCTCCCAACAGCAGAGTGGAGCTAATATCAGCAGAGTATAGCTCACATGAGCAGAATGTAGATCACATCAGCCGAGTGCAGCTCACATTAGCAGAGTGTACCTCACATCAGCAGAGTGTAGCTCACATCAGCAGAGTGTAGCTCACATCAGCATGGTGTTGCTCACATCAGCAGAGTGTAGATCACATCAGCAGAGTGTAGCTCACATCAGCAGGGGGTAGCTCACATCAGCAGAGTGTAGCTCTCATCAGCAGGGGGTATCTCACATCAGCAGAGTGTAGCTCACATCAGCAGAGTGTAGCTCACATTAGCAGAGTGTAGCTCAAATAAGCAGAGTGTAGCCCACATCAGCAGACTGTAGCTCACATCAGCAGAGTGTAGCTCACATCAGCAGTGCAGATCACCTAAGCAGATTGTTGCTCACATCAGCAGAGTGTAGCTCACATCAGCAGAGTGTAGATCACATCAACAGAATGTACCACACATCAGCAGAGTGTTGCTCACATCAGCAGAGTGTTGCTCACATCAGCGGAGTGTAGCTTACATCAGAAGAGTGTAGATCACATCAGCAGAGTGTAGCTCATATCAGCAGGGTGTAGCTCACATCAGCAGGGTGTAGCTCACATCAGCAGAGTGTAGCTCACATCAGCAGAGTGTAGCTCACATCAGCAGGGTGTAGCTCACATCAGCAGAGTGTAGCTCTCATCAGCAGATTGTAGCTCACTTCATCAGAGTGTAGCTCACATCAGCAGAGCGTAGCTAACATCAGCAGGGGGTAGCTCACATCAGCAGAGCGTAGCTCACATCAGCAGGAGGTAGCTCACATCAGCAGAGTGTAGCTCACATCAGCATGGGGTAGCTCACATCAGCAGAGTGTAGCTCACATCAGCAGGGGGTAGCTCACATCAGCAGAGTGTAGCTCACATCAGCAAAGTGTAGCGCACATCAGCAGAGTGTAGCTCACATCAGCAGAGTTTAGCTCACATCAGCAGGGGGTAGCTCACATCAGCAGAGTGTAGCTCACATCAGCAGAGTGTAGCTCAAATCAGCAGAGTGTATCTCACATCAGCAGAGTGTAGCTCACTTCAGCAGAGTGTAGCTCACTTCAGCAGAATGTAGCTCACATCAGCAGGGGGTTGCTCACATCAGCAGAGTTTAGCTCACATCAGCAGAGAGTAGCTCACATCAGCAGTGGGTAGCTCACATCAGCAGAGTGTAGCTCACATAAGCACAGTGTAGCTCACATCAGCAGAGTGTAGCTCACATCAGCAGATGGTAGCTCACATCAGCAGAGTGTAGCTCACATCAACAGGGCTTAGCTCATATCAGCAGAGTGTAGCTCACATCAGCAGAGTGTAGCTCACATCAGCAGAGTTTAGCTCACATCAGCAGTGGGTAGCTCACATCAGCAGGGGTTAGCTAATATCAGCAGAGTGTAGCTCACATCAGCAGGGGGTAGCTCACATCAGCAGGGGGTAGCTCACATCAGCAGAGTGTAGCTCACATCAGCAGGGTTTAGCTCACATCAGCAGAGTGTAGCTCACATCAGCAGGGTTTAGCTCACATCAGCAGAGTGTAGCTCACATCAGCATGGGGTAGCTCACATCAGCAGAGTGTAGCTCACATCAGCAGGGGGTAGCTCACATCAGCAGAGTGTAGCTCACATCAGCAAAGTGTAGCGCACATCAGCAGAGTGTAGCTCACATCAGCAGAGTTTAGCTCACATCAGCAGGGGGTAGCTCACATCAGCAGAGTGTAGCTCACATCAGCAGAGTGTAGCTCAAATCAGCACAGTGTATCTCACATCAGCAGAGTGTAGCTCACTTCAGCAGAGTGTAGCTCACTTCAGCAGAATGTAGCTCACATCAGCAGGGGGTTGCTCACATCAGCAGAGTTTAGCTCACATCAGCAGAGAGTAGCTCACATCAGCAGTGCGTAGCTCACATCAGCAGAGTGTAGCTCACATAAGCACAGTGTAGCTCACATCAGCAGAGTGTAGCTCACATCAGCAGATGGTAGCTCACATCAGCAGAGTGTAGCTCACATCAACAGGGCTTAGCTCACATCAGCAGAGTGTAGCTCACATCAGCAGAGTGTAGCTCACATCAGCAGAGTTTAGCTCACATCAGCAGTGGGTAGCTCACATCAGCAGGGGTTAGCTAATATCAGCAGAGTGTAGCTCACATCAGCAGGGGGTAGCTCACATCAGCAGGGGGTAGCTCACATCAGCAGAGTGTAGCTCACATCAGCAGGGTTTAGCTCACATCAGCAGAGTGTAGCTCACATCAGCAGGGGGTAGCTCACATCAGCAGAGTTTAGCTCACATCAGCAGAGTGTTGCTCACATCAGCAGAGTGTAGCCCACATCAGCAGAGTGTAGCTCACATCAGGAGAGTGCAGCTCACATCAGCAGAGTATAGCTCACATCAGCAGGGGGTAGCTCACATCAGCATATTGTTGCTCACATCAGCAGAGTGTAGCTCACATCAGCAGAGTGCAGCTCCCAACAGCAGAGTGGAGCTAATATCAGCAGAGTATAGCTCACATGAGCAGAATGTAGATAACATCAGCCGAGTGCAGCTCACATTAGCAGAGTATACCTCACATCAGCAGAGTGTAGCTCACATCAGCAGAGTGTAGCTCACATCAGCAGAGTGTAGCTCAAATCAGCAGAGTGTATCTCACATCAGCAGAGTGTAGCTCACTTCAGCAGAGTGTAGCTCACTTCAGCAGAATGTAGCTCACATCAGCAGGGGGTTGCTCACATCAGCAGAGTTTAGCTCACATCAGCAGAGAGTAGCTCACACCAGCAGTGGGTAGCTCACATCAGCAGAGTGTAGCTCACATAAGCACAGTGTAGCTCACATCAGCAGAGTGTAGCTCACATCAGCAGATGGTAGCTCACATCAGCAGAGTGTAGCTCACATCAACAGGGCTTAGCTCACATCAGCAGAGTGTAGCTCACATCAGCAGAGTGTAGCTCACATCAGCAGAGTTTAGCTCACATCAGCAGTGGGTAGCTCACATCAGCAGGGGTTAGCTAATATCAGCAGAGTGTAGCTCACATCAGCAGGGGGTAGCTCACATCAGCAGGGGGTAGCTCACATCAGCAGAGTGTAGCTCACATCAGCAGGGTTTAGCTCACATCAGCAGAGTGTAGCTCACATCAGCAGGGGGTAGCTCACATCAGCAGAGTTTAGCTCACATCAGCAGAGTGTTGCTCACATCAGCAGAGTGTAGCCCACATCAGCAGAGTGTAGCTCACATCAGGAGAGTGCAGCTCACATCAGCAGAGTATAGCTCACATCAGCAGGGGGTAGCTCACATCAGCATATTGTTGCTCACATCAGCAGAGTGTAGCTCACATCAGCAGAGTGCAGCTCCCAACAGCAGAGTGGAGCTAATATCAGCAGAGTATAGCTCACATGAGCAGAATGTAGATAACATCAGCCGAGTGCAGCTCACATTAGCAGAGTATACCTCACATCAGCAGAGTGTAGCTCACATCAGCAGAATGTAGCTCACATCAGCAGAGTGTAGCTCACATCAGCAGAGTGTAGCTCACATCAGCAGGGGGTATCTCAAATCAGCAGAGTGTTGCTCACATCAGCAGGGGGTATCTCAAATCAGCAGAGTGTAGCTCACATCAGCAGAGTGTAGCTCACATCAGCAGGGGGTAGCTCACATCAGCAGAGTTTAGCTCACATCAGCAGAGTGTTGCTCACATCAGCAGAGTGTAGCCCACATCAGCAGAGTGTAGCTCACATCAGGAGAGTGCAGCTCACATCAGCAGAGTATAGCTCACATCAGCAGGGGGTAGCTCACATCAGCAGAGTGTAGCTAACATCAGCAGAGTGTAGCTCACATCAGCAGAGTGTAGCTCACATTGGCAGAGTGTAGGTCACATCAGCAGAGTGTAGCTCACATCTGCAGAGTGTAGCTCACATCAGCAGAGTGTAGCTCACATCAGCAGAGTGTAGCTCACATCAGCAGAGTGTAGCTCACATCAGCAGAGTGTAGCTCACATCAGCAGAGTGCAGCTCACATCAGCAGAGTGTAGCACACATCAGCAGGGGGTAGGTCACATCAGCAGAGTGTAGCTCACATCAGCAGAGTGTAGCTCACATCAGCAGAGTGTAGCTCACATCAGCAGAGTGTAGCTCACATCAGCATATTGTTGCTCACATCAGCAGAGTGTAGCTCACATCAGCAGAGTGCAGCTCCCAACAGCAGAGTGGAGCTAATATCAGCAGAGTATAGCTCACATGAGCAGAATGTAGATCACATCAGCCGAGTGCAGCTCACATTAGCAGAGTGTACCTCACATCAGCAGAGTGTAGCTCACATCAGCAGAGTGTAGCTCACATCAGCACAGTGTAGCTCACATCAGCAGAGTGTAGATCACATCAGCAGAGTGTAGCTCACATCAGCAGGGGGTAGCTCACATCAGCAGAGTGTAGCTCACATCAGCAGGGGGTATCTCACATCAGCAGAGTGTAGCTCACATCAGCAGAGTGTAGCTCACATCAGCAGAGTGTAGCTCACATCAGCGGAGTGTAGCTCACATCAGCAGAGTGTAGCTCACATCAGCAGAGTGTAGCTCACATCAGCACAGTGTAGATCACATCAGCAGAGTGTTGCTCACATCAGCAGAGTGTAGCTAACATCAGCAGAGTGTAGCTCACATTAGCAGAGTGTAGCTCAAATAAGCAGAGTGTAGCCCACATCAGCAGAGTGTAGCTCACATCAGCAGAGTGTAGCTCACATCAGCAGTGCAGAGCACATAAGCATATTGTTGCTCACATCAGCAGAGTGTAGCTCACATCAGCAGAGTGCAGCTCCCAACAGCAGAGTGGAGCTAATATCAGCAGAGTATAGCTCACATGAGCAGAATGTAGATAACATCAGCCGAGTGCAGCTCACATTAGCAGAGTATACCTCACATCAGCAGAGTGTAGCTCACATCAGCAGAGTGTAGCTCACATCAGCAGAGTGTAGCTCAAATCAGCAGAGTGTATCTCACATCAGCAGAGTGTAGCTCACTTCAGCAGAGTGTAGCTCACTTCAGCAGAATGTAGCTCACATCAGCAGGGGGTTGCTCACATCAGCAGAGTTTAGCTCACATCAGCAGAGAGTAGCTCACACCAGCAGTGGGTAGCTCACATCAGCAGAGTGTAGCTCACATAAGCACAGTGTAGCTCACATCAGCAGAGTGTAGCTCACATCAGCAGATGGTAGCTCACATCAGCAGAGTGTAGCTCACATCAACAGGGCTTAGCTCACATCAGCAGAGTGTAGCTCACATCAGCAGAGTGTAGCTCACATCAGCAGAGTTTAGCTCTCATCAGCAGTGGGTAGCTCACATCAGCAGGGGTTAGCTAATATCAGCAGAGTGTAGCTCACATCAGCAGGGGGTAGCTCACATCAGCAGGGGGTAGCTCACATCAGCAGAGTGTAGCTCACATCAGCAGGGTTTAGCTCACATCAGCAGAGTGTAGCTCACATCAGCAGGGGGTAGCTCACATCAGCAGAGTTTAGCTCACATCAGCAGAGTGTTGCTCACATCAGCAGAGTGTAGCCCACATCAGCAGAGTGTAGCTCACATCAGGAGAGTGCAGCTCACATCAGCAGAGTATAGCTCACATCAGCAGGGGGTAGCTCACATCAGCATATTGTTGCTCACATCAGCAGAGTGTAGCTCACATCAGCAGAGTGCAGCTCCCAACAGCAGAGTGGAGCTAATATCAGCAGAGTATAGCTCACATGAGCAGAATGTAGATAACATCAGCCGAGTGCAGCTCACATTAGCAGAGTATACCTCACATCAGCAGAGTGTAGCTCACATCAGCAGAATGTAGCTCACATCAGCAGAGTGTAGCTCACATCAGCAGAGTGTAGCTCACATCAGCAGAGTGTAGCTCACATCAGCAGAATGTAGCTCAAATCAGCAGAGTGTTGCTCACATCAGCAGGGGGTAGCTCACATCAGCAGAGTGTAGCTCACATCAGCAGGGGGTATCTCAAATCAGCAGAGTGTAGCTCACATCAGCAGAGTGTAGATCACATCAGCAGAGTGTAGCTCACATCAGCAGGGGGTAGCTCACATCAGCAGAGTTTAGCTCACATCAGCAGAGTGTTGCTCACATCAGCAGAGTGTAGCCCACATCAGCAGAGTGTAGCTCACATCAGGAGAGTGCAGCTCACATCAGCAGAGTATAGCTCACATCAGCAGGGGGTAGCTCACATCAGCAGAGTGTAGCTAACATCAGCAGAGTGTAGCTCACATCAGCAGAGTGTAGCTCACATTGGCAGAGTGTAGGTCACATCAGCAGAGTGTAGCTCACATCTGCAGAGTGTAGCTCACATCAGCAGAGTGTAGCTCACATCAGCAGAGTGTAGCTCACATCAGCAGAGTGTAGCTCACATCAGCAGAGTGTAGCTCACATCAGCAGAGTGCAGCTCACATCAGCAGAGTGTAGCACACATCAGCAGGGGGTAGGTCACATCAGCAGAGTGTAGCTCACATCAGCAGAGTGTAGCTCACATCAGCAGAGTGTAGCTCACATCAGCATATTGTTGCTCACATCAGCAGAGTGTAGCTCACATCAGCAGAGTGCAGCTCCCAACAGCAGAGTGGAGCTAATATCAGCAGAGTATAGCTCACATGAGCAGAATGTAGATCACATCAGCCGAGTGCAGCTCACATTAGCAGAGTGTACCTCACATCAGCAGAGTGTAGCTCACATCAGCAGAGTGTAGCTCACATCAGCAGGGTTTTGCTCACATCAGCAGAGTGTAGATCACATCAGCAGAGTGTAGCTCACATCAGCAGGGGGTAGCTCACATCAGCAGAGTGTAGCTCACATCAGCAGGGGGTATCTCACATCAGCAGAGTGTAGCTCACATCAGCGGAGTGTAGCTCACATCAGCAGAGTGTAGCTCACATCAGCAGAGTGTAGCTCACATCAGCACAGTGTAGATCACATCAGCAGAGTGTTGCTCACATCAGCAGAGTGTAGCTAACATCAGCAGAGTGTAGCTCACATTAGCAGAGTGTAGCTCAAATAAGCAGAGTGTAGCCCACATCAGCAGAGTGTAGCTCACATCAGCAGAGTGTAGCTCACATCAGCAGTGCAGAGCACATAAGCAGATTGTTGCTCACATCAGCAGAGTGTAGCTCACATCAGCAGAGTGTAGATCACATCAACAGAATGTACCACACATCAGCAGAGTGTTGCTCACATCAGCAGAGTGTAGATCACATCAGCAGAGTGTAGCTCATATCAGCAGAGTGTAGCTCACATCAGCAGAGTGTAGCTCATATCAGCAGAGTGTAGCTCACTTCATCAGAGTGTAGCTCACATCAGCAGAGTGTAGCTCACTTCATCAGAGTGTAGCTCACATCAGCAGGGGGTTGCTCACATCAGCAGAGTGTAGCTCACATCAGCAGAGTGTAGCTCACATCAGCAGGGGGTAGCTCACATCAGCAGAGTGTAGCTCACATCAGCAGAGTGTAGCTCACATCAGCAGAGTGTAGCTCACATCAGCAGAGTGTAGCTCACATCAGCAGGGGGTAGCTCACATCAGCAGAGTGTAGCTCACATCAGCAGAGTGTAGCTCACATCAGCAGGGGGTAGCTCACATCAGCAGAGTGTAGCTAACATCAGCAGAGTTTAGCGCACATCAGCAGGGGGTAGCTCACATCAGCAGAGTTTAGCTCACATCAGCAGATTGTAGCTCACATTAGCAGAGTGTAGCTCACATCAGCAAGGGGTAGCTCACATCAGCAGAGTTTAGCTCACATCAGCAGAGTGTTGCTCACATCAGCAGAGTGTAGCCCACATCAGCAGAGTATAGCTCACATCAGGAGAGTGCAGCTCACATCAGCAGAGTGTAGCTCACATCAGCAGGGGGTAGCTCACATCAGCAGAGTGTAGCTAACATCAGCAGAGTTTAGCTCACATCAGCAGAGTGTAGCTCACATTGGCAGAGTGTAGGTCACATCGGCAGAGTGTAGCTCACATCAGCAGAGTGTAGCTCACATCAGCAGAGTGTAGCTCACATCAGCAGAGTGTAGCTCACATCAGCAGAGTGTAGCTCACATCAGCAGAGTGTAGCTCACATCAGTAGAGTGCAGCTCACATCAGCAGAGGGTTGCTCACATCTGCAGGGGGTAGGTCACATCAGCAGAGTGTAGCTCACATCAGCAGAGTGTAGCTCACATCAGCAGAGTGTAGCTCACATCAGCAGTGTGTAGCTCACATCAGCAGAGTTTAGCTCAGAACAGCAGGGTGTTGCTCACATCAGCTGAGTGTAGGTCACATCAGCAGAGTGTAGCTCACATCAGCAGAGTGTCGCTCACATCAGCAGAGTTTAGCTCACATCAGCAGAGTGTACCTCACATCAGCAGGGGTTTGCTCACATCAGCAGAGTGTAGGTCACATCAGCAGAGTGTAGCTCACATCAGCAGAGTGTAGCTCACATCAGCAGAGCGTAGCTCACATCAGCAGAGAGCAGCTCACATCAGCAGTGGTAGCTCACATCAGCAGAGTGTTGCTCACATCAGCAGAGTGTAGCTCACATCAACAGAGTGTAGCTCACATCAGCAGTGGGTAGCTCACATCAGCAGAGTGTAGGTCACATCAGCAGGGGGTAGCTCACATCAGCAGAGTGTTGCTCACATCACCAGGGCTTAGCTCACATCAGCAGAGTGTACCTCACATCAGCATAGAGTAGCTCACATCAGCAGAGCGTAGCTCACATCAGCACAGTGTAGCTCACATCAGCAGAGTGTAGCTCACATCAGCAGAATGTAGCTCACATCAGCAGAGTGTAGCTCACATCAGCAGGGGGTTGCTCACATCAGCAGAGTGTAGCTCACACCAGCAGAGGGTAGCTCACATCAGCAGAGTGTAGCTCACATCAGCAAAGTGTAGCTCACATCAGCAGAGTGTAGCTCACATCAGCAGAGTGTAGCTCACATCAGCAGGGGGTCGCTCACATCAGCAAGGGGTAGCTCACATCAGCAGAGTGTATCTCACATCAGCAGAGTGTAGCTCACTTCAGCGGAGTGTAGCTCACTTCAGCAGAATGTAGCTCACATCAGCAGGGGGTAGCTCACATCAGCAGAGAGTAGCTCACATCAGCAGAGTTAATCTCACATCAGCAGAGAGTAGCTCACATCAGCAGTGGGTAGCTCACATCAGCAGAGTGTAGCTCACATCAGCAGAGTGCAGCTCACATCAGCAGAGCGTAGTTCACATCAGCAGGGGGAAGCTCACATCAGCAGAGTGTAGCTCACATCACCAGGGCTTAGCTCACATCAGCAGAGTGTAGCTCACATCAGCAGAGTGTTGCTCACATCAGCAGAGTTTAGCTCACATCAGCAGTGGGTAGCTCACATCAGCAGGGGGTAGCTCACATCAGCAGAGCGTAGCTGTCATCAGCAGGGGGTAGCTCTCATCAGCAGGGGTTAGCTCACATCAGCAGAGTGTAGCTCACATCAGCAGAGTGTAGCTCACATCAGCAGAGTGTAGCTCACATCAGCAGAGTGCAGCTCACATCAGCAGAATGTAGCTCACATCAGCAGGGGGAAGCTCACATCAGCAGAGTTTAGCTAACATCAGCAGAGTGTAGCTCACATCAGCAGAGTGTAGCTCACATCAGCAGAGCGAAGCTCACATCAGAAGAGTGTAGCTCACATCAGCAGAGTGTAGCTCACATCAGAAGAGTTTAGCTCACATCAGCAGAGTGTAGCTCACATCAGCAGAGTGTAGCTCACATCAGCAGAGTGTAGCTCACATCAGCAAAGTGCAGCTCACATCAGCAGAGTGCAGCTCATATCAGCAGAGTGTTGCTCACATGAGGAGAGTGTAGCTCACATCAGCAGAATCTAGCTCACAACATCAGGGGGTTGCTCACATCAGCATAGTGTAGCTCACATCAACGGAGATTAGCTCACAACAGCAGGAGGTAGCTCACATCAGCAGGGGGTAGCTCACATCAGCAGAGTGTAGCTTACAACAGCAGAGTGTAGCTCACATCAGCAGAGCGTAGCTCACATCAGCAGAGAGTAGCTCACATCAGCAGAGTGCAGATCACATCAGCAGAGTGCAGATCACATCAGCAGAGTGTAGCTCGCTTTTGCAGGGAGTTGCTCACATCGGCAGAGTGTAGCTCACATCATCAGGGGGTTGCTCACAACAGCAGAGTGTTCCTCACATCAGCAGAGTGTAGCTCACATCAGCAGGGGGTAGCTCACATCAGCAGAGTGTAGCTCACAACAGCAGTGGGTATCTCACATCAGCAGAGTGTTGCTTACATCAGCAGGGGGTAATTCACATCAGCAGAGTGTAGCTCACATCAGCAGAGTGTAGCTCAAATCAGCAGAGTGTAGGTCACATCAGCAGAATGTAGCTCACATCAGCAGAGTGTAGCTCACAACAGCAGTGGGTATCTCACATCAGCAGAGTGTTGCTTACATCAGCAGAGTGTAGCTCAAATCAGCAGAGTGTAGGTCACATCAGCAGAGTGTAGCTCACACAAGCAGGGGGTAGCTCACATCAGCAAATGTAGCTCACATCAGCAGAGTGTAGCTTCATCAGCAGAGTGTAGCTCACATCAGCATATTACAGCTCACATCAGCAGGGGGTAGCTCACATCAGCAGGGGGTAGCTCACATGAGGAGAGTGCAGCTCACATCAGCAGAATCTAGCTCACAACATCAGGGGGTTGCTCACATCAGCAGAGTGTAGCTCACATCAGCAGAGTTTAGCACACATCAGCAGGGGGTAGCTCCCATCAGCAGAGTGTAGCTCAAATCAGCAGAGTGTAGCTCACGTCAGCAGAGTGTAGCTCACTTCAGCAGAGTGTAGCTCACTTCAGCAGAATGTAGCTCACATCAGCAGGGGGTTGCTCACATCAGCAGAGAGTAGCTCACATCAGCAGAGTTTAGCTCACATCAGCAGAGAGTAGCTCACATCAGCTATTGGTAGCTCACATCAGCAGAGTGTAGCTCAAATCAGCAGAGTGTAGCTCACATCAGCAGAGTGTAGCTCACATCAGCAGATGGCAGCTCACATCAGCAGAGTGTAGCTCACATCACCAGGGCTTAGCTCACATCAGCAGAGTGTAGCTCACATCAGCAGAGTGTAGCTAACATCAGCAGAGTTTTGCTCGCATCAGCAGTGGGTAGCTCACATCAGCAGGGGGTAGCTAATATCAGCAGAGTGTAGCTCACATCAGCAGGGGGTAGCTCACATCAGCAGAGTGTAGCTAACATCAGCAGAGTGTAGCTCACATCAGCAGAGTGTAGCTCACATTGGCAGAGTGTAGGTCACATCAGCAGAGTGTAGCTCACATCAGCAGAGTGTAGCTCACATCAGCAGAGTGTAGCTCACATCAGCAGAGTGTAGCTCACATCAGCAGAGTGTAGCTCACATCAGCAGAGTGCCGCTCACATCAGCAGAGTGTAGCTGATATCAGCAGGGGGTAGGTCACATCAGCAGAGTGTAGCTCACATCAGCAGAGTGTAGCTCACATCAGCAGATTGTAGCTCACATCAGCAGAGTGTAGCTCACATCAGCATATTGTTGCTCACATCAGCAGAGTGTAGCTCACATCAGCAGAGTGTAGCTCACATCAGCAGAGTGGAGCTATTATCAGCAGAGTATAGCTCACATGAGCAGAATGTAGATCACATCAGCCGAGTGCAGCTCACATTAGCAGAGTGTAGCTCACATCTGCGGAGTGTAGCTCACATCAGCACAGTGTAGATCACATCAGCAGAGTGTTGCTCACATCAGCAGAGTGTAGCTCACATCAGCAGAGTGTAGCTCACATTAGCAGAGCGTAGCTCAAATAAGCAGAGTGTAGCCCGCATCAGCAGAGTGTAGATCACATCAGCAGAATGTAGCTCACATCAGCAGTGCAGATCACATAAGCAGATTGTTGCTCACATCAGCAGAGTATAGCTCACATCAGCAGAGTGTAGATCACATCAACAGAATGTACCACACATCAGCAGAGTGTTGCTCACATCAGCAGAGTGTTGCTCACATCAGCGGAGTGTAGCTTACATCAGAAGAGTGTAAATCACATCAGCAGAGTGTAGCTCATATCAGCAGAGTGTTGCTCACATCAGCAGAGTGTAGCTCACTTCAGCAGAGTGTAGCTCACATCAGCAGCGCGTAGCTTACATCAGCAGGAGGTAGCTCACATCAGCAGAGTGTAGCTCACATCAGCAGGGGGTAGCTCACATCAGCAGAGTGTAGCTCACATCAGCAGGGGGTAGCTCACATCAGCAGAGTGTAGCTCACATCAGCAGGGGGTAGCTCACATCAGCAGAGTGTAGTTCACATCAGCAGGGGGTAGCTCACATCAGCAGAGTGTAGCTCACATCAGCAGGGGGTAGCTCACATCAGCAGAGTGTAGTTCACATCAGCAGGGGGTAGCTCACATCAGCAGAGTGTAGCTCACATCAGCAGATTGAAGCGCACATCAGCAGGGGGAAGCTCACGTCAGCAGAGTGTAGCTCACATCAGCAGATTGTAGCTCACATTAGCAGAGTGTAGCTCACATCAGCAGGAGGTAGCTCACATCAGCAGAGTGTAACTCACATCAGCAGAGAGTAGCTCACATCAGCAGGGGGTAGGTGACATCAGCAGAGTGTAGCTTACATCAGCAGAGTGTAGCTCACATCAGTAGAGTGTAGATCACATCAGCAGGGGGTAGATCACATCAGCAGAGTGTAGCTCACATCAGCAGAGTGTAGCTCACATCAGCAGAGTGTATCTCACATCAGCAGGGGGTAGCTCACATCAGCAGAGTGTAGCTCACATCAGCAGAGAATAGCGCACATCAGCAGGGGGTAGCTCACATCAGCAGGGGGTAGGTGACATTAGCAGAGTGTTACTCACATCAGCAAAGAGTAGCGCACATCAGCAGGGGGTAGCTCACATCAGCAGAGTGGAGCTCACATCAGCAGGGGGTAGGTGACATCAGCAGATTGTAGCTCACATCAGCAGAGTATAGCTCACATCAGCAGAGTGTAGCTCACATCAGCAGAGTGTAGCTCACATGAGCAGAGTGTAGCTCACATCAGCAGAGTGTAGCTCACATCAGCAGAGTGTAGCTCACATCAGCAGAGTATAACTTACATCAGTAGAGTGTAGCTCACATCAGCAGAGTATAGCTCACATCAGCAAAGTATAGCTCACATCAGCAGAGTATAGCTCACATCAGCAGAGTGTAGCTCACATCAGCAGAGTATTGCTCTCATCAGCAGAGTATAGCTCACATCAGCAGAGTATAGCTCACATCAGCAGAGTGTAGCTCAAAACAGCAGAGTGTAGCTAACATCAGCAGAGTGTAGCTCACATCAGCAGACTGTAGCTCACATCAGCAGAGTGTAGCTCACATCAGCTGGAGGTAGCTGACATCAGTAGGGTGTAGCTCACAACAGCAGAGTGTAGCTTCATCAGCATATGGTAGCTCACATCAGCAGGGGGTAGCTCACATCAGCAGAGTGCAGCTCCAATCAGCAGAGTGTAGCTCACATCATAAGAGCGTAGCTAACATCAGCAGGGGTTAGCTCACATCAGCAGAGTGTAGCTCATATCAGCAGAGTGTAGCTCACATCAGCAGAGTCTAGCTCACATCAGCAGAGTGTAGGTAAAATCAGCATAGCGTAGCTCACATCATCATGGGGTAGCTCATATCAGCAGAGCGTATCTCACATCAGCAGGGGGTAGCTCACACCAGCAGGGGGTAGCTCACATCAGCAGAGAGCAGCTCACATCAGCAGGGTGTAGCTCACATCAGCAGAGTGTAGTTCACATCAGCAGGGTGTAGCTCACATCAGCAGAGTGTAGCCCACTTCAGAGAGTGTAGCTCACATAGGCAGGGTGTAGCTCACATCAGCAGAGTGTAGCTCACATCAGCAGAGTGTAGCTCACATCAGCAGGGGGTAGGTCACATCAGCAGAGTGTAGCTCACAACAGTAGAGTGTAGCTCACATCAGCAGCGGGTCGCTCACATTAGCAGAGTGTAGCTCACATCAGCAGAGAGCAGCTCACATCAGCAGAGTTTAGCTCACATCAGCAGGGTATAGCTCACATCAGCAGAGTGTAGCTCACATAAGCAGAGTGTATCTCACATCAGCAGAGTATAGCTCACATCAGCAGAGTGTAGTTCACATCAGCAGAGTGTAGCTCACATCAGCAGAGTGTAGCTCACATCAGCAGAGTGTAGCTCACATCAGAAGGGAGTTGCACACACCAGCAGAGTATAGCTCACATCAGCAGAGTGTAGCTCACATCAGCAGAGTGTCGCTCACAACAGCCGAGTGTAGCTCACATCAGCAGAGTGTAGCTCACATCAGCAGAGTGTAGCTCACATCAGCAGTGTGTAGCTCACATCAGCAGAGTGTAGCTCACATCAGCAGGGTGTAGCTCACATCAGCAGGGGGTTGCTCACATCAGCAGAGTGTAGCTCACATAAGCAGAGTGTAGCTCACATCAGCAGAGTGTAGCTCACATCAGCAGGGGGTTGCTCACATCAGCAGAGTGTTGGTCACATCAGCAGAGCGTAGCTCACATCAGCAGAGTGTAGCTCACATCAGCAGAGTGTAGCTCACATCAGGAGAGTGTAGCTCACATCAGCAGGGGGTTGCTCACATCAGCACAGTGTAGCTCACATCAGCAGAGTGTAGCTCACATCAGCAGTGGGTTGCTCACATCAGCAGATTGTAGGTCAAAACAGCAGAGTTTAGGTCACATCCGCAACGTGTACTTCACATCAGCAGAGTTTAGCTCATGTCAGCAGGGGGTTGCTCAAATCAGCAGAGTGTTGGTCACATCAGCAGAGTGTAACTCACATCAGCAGAGTGTAGCTCACATCAGCAGAGTGTAGCACACATCAGCAGAGTGTAGCTCAAATGAGCAGAGTGTAGCTCACATCAGCAGAGTGTAGCACACATCAGCAGAGTGTAGGTCACATCAGCAGAGTATAGCTCACATCAGCAGAGTGTACCTCACATCAGCAGGGGTTTGCTCACATCAGCAGAGTGTAGCTCACATCAGCAGAGTGTAGCTCACATCAGCAGAGTTTAGCTCACAACAGCAGAGTGTAGCTCACATCAGCAGGGGGTAGCTCACATCAGCAGAGTGTAGCTCTCATCAGCAGAGTGTAGCTCAAATGATCAGAGTGTAGCTCACATCAGCAGAGTGTAGGTCACATCAGCAGAGTATAGCTCACATCAGCAGAGTGTAGCTCACATCAGCAGAGTTTAGCTCACATCTGCAGAGTGTAGCTCAAATCAGCAGAGTGTAGCTCCCAACAGCAGAGTGTAGCTCACATCAGCCGAGTTTAGCTCACATCTGCACAGTGTAGCTCACATCATCAGACTTTAGCTCACATCAGCAGAGTGTAGCTCACATCAGAAGGGGGTAGCGCACATCAGCAGAGTGTAGCTCACATCAGCAGTGTGTAGCTCACATAAGCAGTGTAGCTCACATCAGCTAAGTGTAGCTCACATCAGCAGAGTGTAGTTCACATCAGCAGAGTGTAGCTCACATCAGCGAGGTTTAGCTCACATCAGCAGGGGGTAGCTCACATCAGCAGAGTGTACCTCACATCAGCAGAGTGTAGCTCACATCAGCAGAGTGTAGCTCACATCAGCAGGGGGTAGGTCACATCAGCAGAGTGTAGCTCACATCAGCAGAGTGTAGCTCACATCAGCAGGGGGTCGCTCACATTAACAGAGTGTAGCTCACATCAGCAGAGTGCAGCTCACATCAGCAGAGTTTAGCTCACTTCAGCAGAGTGTAGCTCACATCAGCAGGGTGAAGCTCACATCAGCAGACTGTATCTCACATCAGCAGAGTGTAGTTCACATCAGCAGGGGGTAGCTCACATCAGCAGAGTGTAGCTCACATCAGCAGAGTGAAGCGCACATCAGCAGGAGGTAGCTCACATCAGCAGAGTGTAGCTCACATCAGCAGAGAGTAGCGCACATCAGCAGGGGGTAGCTCACATCAGCAGGGGGTAGGTGACATCAGCAGAGTGTAGCTTACATCAGCAGAGTGTAGCTCATATCAGCAGAGTGTAGCTCACATCAGCAGGGGGTAGTCACATCAGCAGAGTGCAGCTCACATCAGCAGAGTGTAGCTCACATCAGCAGAGTGTAGCCCACTTCAGAGAGTGTAGCTCACATAGGCAGGGTGTAGCTCACATCAGCAGAGTGCAGCTCACATCAGCAGGGTGTAGCTCACATCAGCAGGGGGTAGCTCACATCAGCAGAGTGTAGCCCACTTCAGAGAGTGTAGCTCACATAGGCAGGGTGTAGCTCACATCAGCAGAGTGCAGCTCACATCAGCAGAGTGCAGCTCACATCAGCAGGGTGTAGCTCACATCAGCAGGGTGTAGCTCACATCAGCAGAGTGCAGCTCACATCAGCAGGGTGTAGCTCACATCAGCAGAGTGTAGCTCACATCAGCAGAGTGTAGCTCACATCAGCAGGGGGTAGCTCACATTAGCAGAGTGTAGCTCACATCAGCAGAGAGCAGCTCACATCAGCAGAGTTTAGCTCACATCAGCAGGGTATAGCTCACATCAGCAGAGTGTAGCTCACATAAGCAGAGTGTATCTCACATCAGCAGAGTATAGCTCACATCAGCAGAGTGTAGCTCACAACAGTAGAGTGTAGCTCACATCAGCAGCGGGTCGCTCACATTAGCAGAGTGTAGCTCACATCAGCAGAGAGCAGCTCACATCAGCAGAGTTTAGCTCACATCAGCAGAGTTTAGCTCACATCAGCAGAGTGTAGCTCACATAAGCAGAGTGTATCTCACATCAGCAGAGTATAGCTCACATCAGCAGAGTGTAGCTCACATCAGCAGAGTGTAGCTCACATCAGCAGAGTGTAGCTCACATCAGCAGAGTGTAGCTCACATCAGAAGGGAGTTGCACACACCAGCAGAGTATAGCTCACATCAGCAGAGTGTAGCTCACATCAGCAGAGTGTCGCTCACAACAGCCGAGTGTAGCTCACATCAGCAGAGTGTAGCTCACATCAGCAGAGTGTAGCTCACATCAGCAGTGTGTAGCTCACATCAGCAGAGTGTAGCTCACATCAGCAGGGTGTAGCTCACATCAGCAGGGGGTTGCTCACATCTCCAGAGTGTAGCTCACATAAGCAGAGTGCAGCTCACATCAGCAGAGTGTAGCTCACATCAGCATGGGGTTGCTCACATCAGCAGAGTGTTGGTCACATCAGCAGAGCGTAGCTCACATCAGCAGAGTGTAGCTCACATCAGCAGAGTGTAGCTCACATCAGCAGAGTGTAGCTCACATCAGCAGGGGGTTGCTCACATCAGCACAGTGTAGCTCACATCAGCAGAGTGTAGCTCACATCAGCAGTGGGTTGCTCACATCAGCAGATTGTAGGTCAAAACAGCAGAGTTTAGGTCACATCCGCAACGTGTACTTCACATCAGCAGAGTGTAGCTCAATTCAGCAGAGTGCAGCTCACATCAGCAGAGTTTAGCTCATGTCAGCAGGGGGTTGCTCACATCAGCAGAGTGTTGGTCACATCAGCAGTGTGTAGCTCACATCAGCAGAGTGTAGCTCACATCAGCAGAGTGTAGCACACATCAGCAGAGTTTAGCTCACATCAGCAGAGTGTACCTCACATCAGCAGGGGTTTGCTCACATCAGCAGAGTGTAGGTCACATCAGCAGAGTGTCGCTCACATTAGCAGAGTGTAGCTCACATCAGCAGATGTAGCTCACATCAGCAGGAGGTAGCTCACATCATCAGAGTGTAGCTCACATCAGCAGAGTGTAGCTTACATCAGCAGAGTTTAGCTCACAACAGCAGAGTGTAGCTCACATCAGCAGAGTGTAGCTCACATCAGCAGAGTGTAGCTCACATCAGCAGAGTGTAGCTCTCATCAGCAGAGTTTAGCTCAAATGAGCAGAGTGTAGCTCACATCAGCAGAGTGTAGGTCACTTCAGCAGAGTATAGCTCACATCAGCAGAGTGTAGCTCACATCAGCAGAGTGTAGCTCACATCAGCAGAGTGTAGCTCACATCAGCAGAGTGTAGCTCACATCAGCAGAGTTTAGCTCACATCTGCAGAGTGTAGCTCAAATCAGCAGAGTGTAGCTCCCAACAGCAGAGTGTAGCTCACATCAGCCGAGTTTAGCTCACATCTGCGCAGTGTAGCTCACATCATCAGAGTGTAGCTCACATCAGCAGAATGTAGCTCACATCAGAAGGGGGTAGCGCACATCAGCAGAGTGTAGCTCACATCAGCAGTGTGTAGCTCACATAAGCAGTGTAGCTCACATCAGCTAAGTGTAGCTCACATCAGCAGAGTGTAGTTCACATCAGCAGAGTGTAGCTCACATCAGCGAAGTTTAGCTCACATCAGCAGGGGGTAGCTCACATCAGCAGAGTGTACCTCACATCAGCAGAGTGTAGCTCACATCAGCAGGGGGTAGCTCACATCAGCAGGGGGTAGGTCACATCAGCAGAGTGTAGCTCACATCAGCAGAGTGTAGCTCACATCAGCAGGGGGTCGCTCACATTAACAGAGTGTAGCTCACATCAGCAGAGTGCAGCTCACATCAGCAGAGTTTAGCTCACTTCAGCAGAGTGTAGCTCACATCAGCAGGGTGAAGCTCACATCAGCAGACTGTATCTCACATCAGCAGGGGGTAGCTCACATCAGCAGAGTGTAGTTCACATCAGCAGGGGGTAGCTCACATCAGCAGAGTGTAGCTCACATCAGCAGAGTGAAGCGCACATCAGCAGGGGGTAGCTCACGTCAGCAGAGTGTAGTTCACATCAGCAGATTGTAGCTCACATTAGCAGAGTGTAGCTCACATCAGCAGGAGGTAGCTCACATCAGCAGAGTGTAGCTCACATCAGCAGAGAGTAGCGCACATCAGCAGGGGGTATCTCACATCAGCAGAGTGTAGCTCACATCAGCAGGGGGTAGGTGACATCAGCAGAGTGTAGCTTACATCAGCAGAGTGTAGCTCACATCAGCAGAGTGTAGCTCATATCAGCAGAGTGTAGCTCACATCAGCAGAGTGTAGCTCATATCAGCAGAGTGTAGCTCACATCAGCAGAGTGTAGGTAAAATCAGCATAGCGTAGCTCACATCATCATGGGGTAGCTCATATCAGCAGAGCGTATCTCACATCAGCAGGGTGTAGCTCACATCAGCAGAGTGTAGCTCACATCAGCAGAGTGTAGCTCACATCAGCAGAGTGTAGCTCACATCAGCAGAGTGTAGCTCACATCAGCAGAGAGCAGCTCACATCAGCAGAGTTTAGCTCACATCAGCAGGGTATAGCTCACATCAGCAGAGTGTAGCTCACATAAGCAGAGTGTATCTCACATCAGCAGAGTATAGCTCACATCAGCAGAGTGTAGCTCACAACAGTAGAGTGTAGCTCACATCAGCAGCGGGTCGCTCACATTAGCAGAGTGTAGCTCACATCAGCAGAGAGCAGCTCACATCAGCAGAGTTTAGCTCACATCAGCAGGGTATAGCTCACATCAGCAGAGTGTAGCTCACATAAGCAGAGTGTATCTCACATCAGCAGAGTATAGCTCACATCAGCAGAGTGTAGCTCACATCAGCAGAGTGTAGCTCACATCAGCAGAGTGTAGCTCACATCAGCAGAGTGTAGCTCACATCAGAAGGGAGTTGCACACACCAGCAGAGTATAGCTCACATCAGCAGAGTGTAGCTCACATCAGCAGAGTGTCGCTCACAACAGCCGAGTGTAGCTCACATCAGCAGAGTGTAGCTCACATCAGCAGAGTGTAGCTCACATCAGCAGTGTGTAGCTCACATCAGCAGAGTGTAGCTCACATCAGCAGGGTGTAGCTCACATCAGCAGGGGGTTGCTCACATCTCCAGAGTGTAGCTCACATAAGCAGAGTGCAGCTCACATCAGCAGAGTGTAGCTCACATCAGCATGGGGTTGCTCACATCAGCAGAGTGTTGGTCACATCAGCAGAGCGTAGCTCACATCAGCAGAGTGTAGCTCACATCAGCAGAGTGTAGCTCACATCAGCAGAGTGTAGCTCACATCAGCAGGGGGTTGCTCACATCAGCACAGTGTAGCTCACATCAGCAGAGTGTAGCTCACATCAGCAGTGGGTTGCTCACATCAGCAGATTGTAGGTCAAAACAGCAGAGTTTAGGTCACATCCGCAACGTGTACTTCACATCAGCAGAGTGTAGCTCAATTCAGCAGAGTGCAGCTCACATCAGCAGAGTTTAGCTCATGTCAGCAGGGGGTTGCTCACATCAGCAGAGTGTTGGTCACATCAGCAGTGTGTAGCTCACATCAGCAGAGTGTAGCTCACATCAGCAGAGTGTAGCACACATCAGCAGAGTTTAGCTCACATCAGCAGAGTGTACCTCACATCAGCAGGGGTTTGCTCACATCAGCAGAGTGTAGGTCACATCAGCAGAGTGTCGCTCACATTAGCAGAGTGTAGCTCACATCAGCAGATGTAGCTCACATCAGCAGGAGGTAGCTCACATCATCAGAGTGTAGCTCACATCAGCAGAGTGTAGCTTACATCAGCAGAGTTTAGCTCACAACAGCAGAGTGTAGCTCACATCAGCAGGGGGTAGCTCACATCAGCAGAGTGTAGCTCTCATCAGCAGAGTGTAGCTCAAATGAGCAGAGTGTAGCTCACATCAGCAGAGTGTAGGTCACATCAGCAGAGTATAGCTCACATCAGCAGAGTGTAGCTCACATCAGCAGAGTGTAGCTCACATCAGCAGAGTGTAGCTCACATCAGCAGAGTGTAGCTCACATCAGCAGAGTTTAGCTCACATCTGCAGAGTGTAGCTCAAATCAGCAGAGTGTAGCTCCCAACAGCAGAGTGTAGCTCACATCAGCCGAGTTTAGCTCACATCTGCACAGTGTAGCTCACATCATCAGAGTGTAGCTCACATCAGCAGAGTGTAGCTCACATCAGAAGGGGGTAGCGCACATCAGCAGAGTGTAGCTCACATCAGCAGTGTGTAGCTCACATAAGCAAAGTGTAGCTCACATCAGCTAAGTGTAGCTCACATCAGCAGAGTGTAGTTCACATCAGCAGAGTGCAGCTCACATCAGCGAAGTTTAGCTCACATCAACAGGGGGTAGCTCACATCAGCAGAGTGTAGCTCACATCAGCAGAGTGTAGCTCACATCAGCAGAGTGTAGCTCACATCAGCAGGGGGTAGGTCACATCAGCAGAGTGTAGCTCACATCAGCAGAGTGTAGCTCACATCAGCAGGGGGTCGCTCACATTAACAGAGTGTAGCTCACATCAGCAGAGTGCAGCTCACATCAGCAGAGTTTAGCTCACTTCAGCAGAGTGTAGCTCACATCAGCAGGGTGAAGCTCACATCAGCAGAGTGTATCTCACATCAGCAGGGGGTAGCTCACATCAGCAGAGTGTAGTTCACATCAGCAGGGGGTAGCTCACATCAGCAGAGTGTAGCTCACATCAGCAGATTGAAGCGCACATCAGCAAAGGGTAGCTCACGTCAGCAGAGTGTAGCTCACATCAGCAGATTGTAGCTCACATTAGCAGAGTGTAGTTCACATCAGCAGGAGGTAGCTCACATCAGCAGAGTGTAGCTCACATCAGCAGAGAGTAGCGCACATCAGCAGGGGGTATCTCACATCAGCAGAGTGTAGCTCACATCAGCAGGGGGTAGGTGACATCAGCAGAGTGTAGCTTACATCAGTAGAGTGTAGATCACATCAGCAGGGGGTAGATCACATCAGCAGAGTGTAGCTCACATCAGCAGAGTGTAGCTCACATCAGCAGAGTGTATCTCACATCAGCAGGGGGTAGCTCACATCAGCAGAGTGTAGCTCACATCAGCAGAGAATAGCGCACATCAGCAGGGTGTAGCTCACATCAGCAGGGGGTAGGTGACATTAGCAGAGTGTTACTCACATCAGCAGAGAGTAGCGCACATCAGCAGGGGGTAGCTCACATCAGCAGAGTGGAGCTCACATCAGCAGAGTATAGCTTACATCAGTAGAGTGTAGCTCACATCAGCAGAGTATAGCTCACATCAGCAAAGTATAGCTCACATCAGCAGAGTATAGCTCACATCAGAAGAGTGTAGCTCACATCAGCAGACTGTAGCTCACATCAGCAGAGTGTAGCTCACATCAGCTGGAGGTAGCTGACATCAGTAGGGTGTAGCTCACAACAGCAGAGTGTAGCTCACATCAGCATATGGTAGCTCACATCAGCAGTGGGTAGCTCACATCAGCAGAGTGCAGCTCCAATCAGCAGAGTGTAGCTCACATCAGCAGAGTGTAGCTCACATCAGCAGTGTGTAGCTCACATCAGCAGAGTGTAGCTCACATCAGCAGGGTGTAGCTCACATCAGCAGGGGGTTGCTCACATCTCCAGAGTGTAGCTCACATAAGCAGAGTGCAGCTCACATCAGCAGAGTGTAGCTCACATCAGCAGGGGGTTGCTCACATCAGCAGAGTGTTGGTCACATCAGCAGAGCGTAGCTCACATCAGCAGAGTGTAGCTCACATCAGCAGAGTGTAGCTCACATCAGCAGAGTGTAGCTCACATCAGCAGGGGGTTGCTCACATCAGCACAGTGTAGCTCACATCAGCAGAGTGTAGCTCACATCAGCAGTGGGTTGCTCACATCAGCAGATTGTAGGTCAAAACAGCAGAGTTTAGGTCACATCCGCAACGTGTACTTCACATCAGCAGAGTGTAGCTCAATTCAGCAGAGTGCAGCTCACATCAGCAGAGTTTAGCTCATGTCAGCAGGGGGTTGCTCACATCAGCAGAGTGTTGGTCACATCAGCAGTGTGTAGCTCACATCAGCAGAGTGTAGCTCACATCAGCAGAGTGTAGCACACATCAGCAGAGTTTAGCTCAGATCAGCAGAGTGTACCTCACATCAGCAGGGGTTTGCTCACATCAGCAGAGTGTAGGTCACATCAGCAGAGTGTCGCTCACATTAGCAGAGTGTAGCTCACATCAGCAGATGTAGCTCACATCAGCAGGAGGTAGCTCACATCATCAGAGTGTAGCTCACATCAGCAGAGTGTAGCTCACATCAGCAGAGTTTAGCTCACAACAGCAGAGTGTAGCTCACATCAGCAGGGGGTAGCTCACATCAGCAGAGTGTAGCTCTCATCAGCAGAGTGTAGCTCAAATGAGCAGAGTGTAGCTCACATCAGCAGAGTGTAGGTCACATCAGCAGAGTATAGCTCACATCAGCAGAGTGTAGCTCACATCAGCAGAGTGTAGCTCACATCAGCAGAGTGTAGCTCACATCAGCAGAGTTTAGCTCACATCTGCAGAGTGTAGCTCAAATCAGCAGAGTGTAGCTCACATCAGCAGAGTGTAGCTCACATCAGCAATGTGTAGCTCACATCAGCAGGGGGTAGCTCACATCAGCAGAATGTAGCTCACATCAGCAGAGTTTAGCTCACATCAACAGAGTGTAGCTCACATCAGCAGAGTGTAGCTCACATCAGCAGAGGGTAGCTCACATCAGCAGAATGTAGCTCACATCAGCAGAGTGTAGCTCACATCAGCAGGGGGTAGCTCACATCAGCACAATGTAGATCACATCAGCAGAGGTTAGCTCACATCGGCAGAGTGTAGCTCACATCAGCAGAGTGAAGCTCACATCATCAGAGTGTAGCTCACATCAGCAGAGTGTAGCTCACATCAACAGTGGGTTGCTCACATCAGCAGAATGTAGCTCACATCAGCAGGGGGTAGCTCACATCAGCAGAATGTAGCTGACATCAGCAGAGTGTAGCTCACATCAGCAGAGTGTTGCTCACATCAGCAGGGGCTAGCTCACATCAGCAGGGGGTTGCTCACATCAGCAGAGTGTAGCTCACATCAGCAGAGTGTACCTCACATCAGCAGAGTGTAGCTTACATGAGCAAAGTGTAGCTCACATCAGCAGAATGTATCTCACATCAGCAGGGGGTAGCTCACATCAGCAGAATGTAGCTCACGTTAGCAGAGTGTAGCTCACATCAGCAGAGTGTAGCTCACATCAGCAGAGTGTTGCTCACATCAGCAGAGTGTAGCTCACATCAGCAGAGTGTAGCTCACATCAGCAGAGTTTAGCTCACATAATCAGAGTGTAGCTCACATCAGCAGGGGGTTGCTCATATCAGCAGAGTGTAGCTCACATCAGCAGAGTGAAGCTTACATCAGCAGGGGGTAGGTCACATAAGCAGATTGTGGCTCACATCAGCAGGGGTTAGCTCACATCAGCTGTGGGTAGCTCCGATCAGCAGAGTATAGCTCACATCAGCAGAGTTTAGCTCACATCAGCAGAGTTTCGCTCACATCAGCAGGTATTAGATCATATCAGCAGAGTATAGCTCACATCAGCTGAGTGTATCTTACATCAGCAGAGTGTAGCTCACGTCAGCAGAGTGTAGCTCACGTCAGCAGAGTGTAGCTCACATCAGCAGAGTGTAGCTCACATCAGCAGAGTGTAGCTCACATCAGCTGAGTGTAGCTCACATCAGCAGAGTGTAGCTCACATCAGTAGAGTGAAGCTCACATCAGCCGGGGGTAGCTCACAAGCGCAGAGTGTAGCTCACATCAGCAGAGTGTAGCTCACATCAGTACTATGTAGCTCACATCAGCAGAGTGTAGCTCACATCAGCAGAGTGTAGCTCACATCAGCAGAGAGTAGCACACATCAGCAGGGGTTGCTCACATCAGCAGAGTGTTGCTCACATCAGCAGATTGTAGCTCACATCAGCAGAGTGTATCTCACATCAGCAGAGTGTAGCTCACAGCAGCAGAGTGTAGATCGCATCAGCAGAGTGTAGCTCACATCAGCAGATTGTAGCTCAAATTAGCAGCGGGTAGCTCTCATCAGCAGAGTGTAGCTCACATCAGCACATTGTAGCTCACATCAGCAGGGTGTAGCTCACATCAGCAGAATGTAGCTCACATCAGCAGATTGTAGCTCACATTAGCAGTGTGTAGCTCACATCAGCAGAGTGTAGCTCACATCAGCAGAGTGTAGCTCACATCAGCAGATTGTTGCTCATATCAGCAGGGGGTAGCTCACATCAGCAGAGTATAGCTCACATCAGCAGATTGTATCTCACATCAGCAGAGTGTAGCTCAAATCAGCACTTTGTAACTCACATCAGCAGAGTATAGCTCACATCAGCAGAGTGTAGGTCACATCAGCAGAGTGTAGCTCACATCAGCAGAGTGCAGCTCTCATCAGCAGGGGGTAGCTCACATCAGCAGAGTGCAGCTCTCATCAGCAGGGGGTAGCTCACATCAGCAGAATGTAGCTCACATCAGCAGAGTGTAGCTCACATCAGCAGAGTGTAGCTCACATCAGCAGAGTGCAGCTCACATCAGCAGAGTCTAGCTCACACCAGCAGAGTGTAGCTCGCATCAGCAGAGTGTAGCTCACATCAGCCGGGGGTAGCTCACATCAGCAGAGTGTAGCTCACATCATCAGATTGTAGCTCAAATTAGCAGCGGGTAGCTCTCATCAGCAGAGTTTAGCTAATATCAGCACATTGTAGCTCACATCAGCAGGGGTTAGCTCACATCAGCAGAATGTAGCACACATCAGCAGATTATAGCTCACATTAGCAGTGTGTAGCTCACATCAGCAGAGTGTAGCTCACATCAGCAGAGTGTTGCTCACATCAGCAGGGGGTAGCTCACATCAGCAGAGTGTAGCTCACATCAGCAGATTGTAGCTCACATCTGCAGAGTGTAGCTCACATCAGCAGAGTGTAGCTCACATCAGCAGAGTGTAGCTATCATCAGCAGAGTGTAGCTCACATCAGCAGAGTGTAGCTGACATCAGCAGACTCTAGCTCACATCAGCAGAGTGTAGCTCACATCAGCAGAGTGTATCTCACATCAGCAGAGTGTAGCTCACATCAGCAGAGTGTAGCTCACGTTAGCAGAGTGTAGCTCACATCAGCACTATGTAGCTCACATCAGCAGAGTGTAGCTCACATCAGCAGAGTGTAGCTCTCATCAGCAAAGAGTAGCACACATCAGCAGGGGGTAGCTCACATCAGCAGATTGTTGCTCACATCAGCAGTGTTTAGCTCACATCAGCAGAGTGTAGCTCACATCAGCAGAGTGTTGCTCACATCAGTAGAGCGTAGGTCACATCAGCAGAGTGTAGCTCACATCAGCAGAGTGCAGCTCACATCAGCAGGGGGTAGCTCACATCAGCAGAGTGTAGCTCACATCAGCAGAGTGCAGCTCACATCAGCAGAGTGTAGCTCACATCAGCAGAGTGTAGCTCACATCAGCCGAGTGTAGCTCACATCAGCAGGGTCTAGCTCACATCAGCAGAGTGTAGATCGCATCAGCAGAGTGTAGCTCACATCAGCCGGGGGTAGCTCACATCAGCAGAGTGTAGCTCACATCAGCAGATTGTAGCTCACATCAGCAGAGTGTAGCTCACATCAGCAGAGTGTAGCTCACAACAGCAGAGAGCAGAACACATCAGCAGGGGGTAGCTCACATCAGCAGAGTGTAGCTCACATCAGCAGACTGTAGCTCACATTAGCATTGTGTAGCTCACATCAGCAGAGTGTAGCTCACATCAGCAGAGTGCAGCTCACATCAGCAGGGGGTAGCTCACATCAGCAGAGTGTAGCTCACATCAGCAGAGTGCAGCTCACATCAGCAGAGTGTAGCTCACATTAGCAGAGTGCAGCTCACATCAGCAGAGTGTAGCTCACATCAGCAGGGTCTAGCTCACATCAGCAGAGTGTAGCTCGCATCAGCAGAGTGTAGCTCACATCAGCCGGGCGTAGCTCACATCAGCAGAGTGTAGCTCACATCAGCAGATTGTAGCTCACATCAGCAGAGTGTAGCTCACATCAGCAGAGTGTAGCTCACAACAGCAGAGAGCAGAACACATCAGCAGGGGGTAGCTCACATCAGCAGAGTGTAGCTCACATCAGCAGATTGTAGCTCACATTAGCATTGTGTAGCTCACATCAGCAGAGTGTAGCTCACATCAGCAGAGTGTAGCTCACATCAGCAGGGGGTAGCTAACATCAGCAGAGTGTAGCTCACATCAGCACAGTGTAGCTCAAATCAGCACTTTGTAGCTCACATCAGCAGAGTATAGCTCACATCAGCAGAGTGTAGCTCACATCAGCAGAGTGTAGCTCACATCAGCAGAGTGTAGCTCACATCAGCAGAGTTTAGCTCACATAAGCAGAGTGTAGCTCACATCAGCAGGGGGTTGCTCATATCAGCAGAGTGTAGCTCACAACAGCAGAGTGAAGCTCACATCAGCAGTGGGTAGCTCACATAAGCATATTGTAGCTCACATCAGCAGGGGGTAGATCATATCAGAAGCGGGTAGCTCAGATCAGCAGAGTATAGCTCACATCAGCAGAGTTTAGCTCACATCAGCAGAGTTTCGCTCACATCAGCAGGGGTTAGATCACATCAGCAGAGTATAGCTCACTTCAGCTGAGTGTATCTCACATCAGCAGAGTTTATCTCACATCAGCAGAGTGTAGCTCAGATCAGCAGTGTGTAGCTCACTTCAGCAGAGTGTAGTTCACATCAGCAGAGTGTAGCTCACTTCAGCCAGGGGTAGCTCACATCAGCAGAATGTAGCTCTCATCAGCAGAGTGTAGCTCACATCAGCAGAGTGTAGCTCACATCAGCATATTGTAGATCACATCAGCAGTGTGTAGCTCACATCAGCAGAGTGTAGCTTACATCAGCAGAGTGTAGTTCAAATCAGCAGGGGCTAGCTCATTCAGCAGAGTGTTGCTCACATCAGCAGAGTGTAGCTAACATCAGCAGAGTTTGCCTCACATCATCAGAGTGTAGCTCACATCAGCAGAGTGTAGCTCACAACGGCTGGGGGTAGCACACATCAGCAGGGGCTAGCTCACATCAGCAGAGTTTAGCTCACATCAGCAGAGTGTAGCTCACATCAGCAGAGTGTAGCTCACATCAGCAGAGTGTAGCTCACATCAGCAGGGGGTCGCTCACATCAGCAGAGTGTAGCTCACATCAGCAGAGTGTAGCTCACATCAGCAGAGTGTTGCTCACATCAGCAGAGTGTAGCTCACATCAGCAGAGTGTAGCTCACATCAGCAGAGTTTAGCTCACATAATCAGAGTGTTGCTCACATCAGCAGGGGGTTGCTCATATCAGCAGAGTGTAGCTCACATCAGCAGAGTGAAGCTCACATCAGCAGGGGGTAGGTCACATAAGCAGATTGTGGCTCATATCAGCAGGGGTTAGCTCACATCAGCTGTGGGTAGCTCCGATCAGCAGAGTATAGCTCACATCAGCAGAGTTTAGCTCACATCAGCAGAGTTTCGCTCACATCAGCAGGTATTAGATCACATCAGCAGAGTATAGCTCACATCAGCTGAGTGTATCTTAAATCAGCAGAGTGTAGCTCACGTCAGCAGAGTGTAGCTCACGTCAGCAGAGTGTAGCTCACATCAGCAGAGTGTATCTCACATCAGCAGAGTTTAGCTCACATCAGCAGAGTTTCGCTCACATCAGCAGGTATTAGATCACATCAGCAGAGTATAGCTCACATCAGCTGAGTGTATCTTACATCAGCAGAGTGTAGCGCACGTCAGCAGAGTGTAGCTCACGTCAGCAGAGTGTAGCTCACATCAGCAGAGTGTATCTCACATCAGCAGAGTGTAGCTCACATCAGCAGGGGGTATCTCAGATCAGCAGGGTGTAGCTAACGTCAACAGAGTACCGCTCACATCAACAATGGGAAGCTCACATCAGCAGGGGTTAGCTCACATGAGCAGAGTGTAGCTCACATCAGCAGAGTGTAGCTCACAACAGCAGAGTGTAGCTCACATCAGCAGAGTGTAGCTCACATCAGCAGAGTGTAGCTCACATCAGCAGAGTGTAGCTCACATCAGCAGAGTCTAATCACATCAGCAGTGTGTAGCTCACATCAGCAGAGTGTAGCTCACATCAGCCGGGGGTAGCTCACAAGAGCAGAGTGCAGCTCACATCAGCAGAGTGTAGCTCACATCAGCACTATGTAGCTCACATCAGCAGAGTGTAGCTCACATCAGCAGAGTGTAGCTTACATCAGCAGAGAGTAGCACACATCAGCAGGGGTTGCTCACATCAGCAGAGTGTTGCTCACATCAGCAGATTGTAGCTCACATCAGCAGAGTGTATCTCACATCAGCAGAGTGTAGCTCACAGCAGCAGAGTGTAGCTCACATCAGCAGATTGTAGCTCACATTAGCAGTGTGTAGCTCTCATCAGCAGAGTGTAGCTCACATCAGCAGAGTGTAGCTCACATCAGCAGAGTGTTGCTCATATCAGCAGGGGGTAGCTCACATCAGCAGAGTTTAGCTCACATCAGCAGATTGTAGCTCACATCAGCAGAGTGTAGCTCAAATCAGCACTTTGTAACTCACATCAGCAGAGTATAGCTCACATCAGCAGAGTGTAGGTCACATCAGCAGAGTGTAGCTCACATCAGCAGAGTGCAGCTCACATCAGCAGGGGGTAGCTCACATCAGCAGAATGTACCTCACATCAGCAGAGTGTAGCTCACATCAGCAGAGTGTAGCTCACATCAGCAGAGTGTAGCTCACATCAGCAGAGTGCAGCTCACATCAGCAGAGTCCAGCACTCAGCAGCAGAGTGTAGCTCGCATCAGCAGAGTGTAGCTCACATCAGCCGGGGGTAGCTGACATCAGCAGAGTGTAGCACACATCATCAGATTGTAGCTCAAATTAGCAGCGGGTAGCTCTCATCAACAGAGTGTAGCTAACATCAGCACATTGTAGCTCACATC
Source organism: Cetorhinus maximus (assembly GCF_964194155.1). Lineage (NCBI taxonomy): Eukaryota > Metazoa > Chordata > Chondrichthyes > Lamniformes > Cetorhinidae > Cetorhinus > Cetorhinus maximus. The sequence goes on from NW_027596928.1 coordinate 79,280, forward strand.
AGCAGGGGGTAGCTCACATCAGCAGAGTTTAGATCACGTCAGCAGAGTTTAGCTCGCATCAGTAGAGTGTAGCTCACATCAGCAGAGTGAAGCTCACATCAGCAGAGTATAGCTCACATCAGCAGAGTCTAGCTCACAGCAGCAGAGTGTAGCTCGCATCAGCAGAGTGTAGCTCACATCAGCCGGGGGTAGCTCACATGAGCAGAGTGTAGCTCACATCATCAGATTGTAGCTCAAATTAGCAGCGGGTAGCTCTCATCAGCAGAGTGTAGCTAACATCAGCACATTGTAGCTCACATCAGCAGAGTGTAGCTCACATCAGCAGAGTGTAGCTCACAGCAGCAGAGTGTAGCGCACATCAGCAGAGTGTAGCTCACATCAGCAGAGTTTAGCTCACATAAGCAGAGTGTAGCTCACATCAGCAGGGGGTTGCTCATATCAGCAGATTGTAGCTCACATCAGCAGAGTGAAGCTCACATAAGCAGTGGGTAGCTTACATAAGCATATTGCAGCTCACATCAGCAGGGGGTAGATCATATCAGCAGCGGGTAGCTCAGATCAGCAGAGTATAGCTCACATCACCAGAGTTTAGCTCACATCAGCAGAGTTTCGCTCACATCAGCAGGGGTTAGATCACATCAGCAGAGTATAGCTCACTTCAGCTGAGTGTATCTCACATCAGCAGAGTTTATCTCACATCAGCAGAGTGTAGCTCAGATCAGCAGTGTGTAGATCACTTCAGCAGAGTGTAGTTCACATCAGCAGAGTGTAGCTCACTTCAGCAGGGGGTAGCTCACATCAGCAGAATGTAGCTCTCATCAGCAGAGTGTAGCTCACATCAGCAGAGTGTAGCTCACATCAGCATATTGTAGATCACATCAGCAGTGTGTAGCTCACATCAGCAGAGTGTAGCTTACATCAGCAGAGTGTAGTTCAAATCAGCAGGGGCTAGCTCATTCAGCAGAGTGTTGCTCACATCAGCAGAGTGTAGCTAACATCAGCAGAGTTTGCCTCACATCAGCAGAGTGTAGCTCACATCAGCAGAATGTAACTCACATCAGCAGAGTGTAGCTCAGATCAGCACAGTGTAGCTCACATCAGCAGAGTGGAGCTCACATCAGCAGAATGTAGCTCACATCAGCAGAGTGTAGCTCACATCAGCAGGGGATAACTCTCATCAGCAGAGTATAGCTCACATCAGCAGCGTAGCTCACTTAAGAGTGTTGCTCACATCAGCAGGGGATGACTCACATCAGCAGAGTATAGCTCAGATCAGCAGTGTAGCTCACATCAGCAGAGTGTTGCTCACATCAGCAGGGGGTAGCTCACATCAGCAGAGTGTAGGTCACATCAGCAGATTGTAGCTCACATCAGCAGAGTATAGCTCACATCAGCAGAGTGTAGCTCACATCAGCAGAGTGTAGCTCACAGCAGCAGAGTGTGGCTCACATCAGCAGAGTGTAGCTCACATCAGCAGAGTGTAGCTCACATCAGCAGGGTCTAGCTCACATCAGCAGAGTGTAGCTCGCATCAGCAGAGTGTAGCTCACATCAGCCGGGGGTAGCTCACATCAGCAGCGGGTAGCTCAGATCAGCAGAGTATAGCTCACATCAGCAGAGTTTAGCTCACATCAGCAGAGTTTCGCTCACATCAGCAGGGGTTAGATCACATCAGCAGAGTATAGCTCACTTCAGCTGAGTGTATCTCACATCAGCAGAGTTTATCTCACATCAGCAGAGTGTAGCTCAGATCAGCAGTGTGTAGCTCACTTCAGCAGAGTGTAGTTCACATCAGCAGAGTGTAGCTCACTTCAGCAGGGGGTAGCTCACATCAGCAGAATGGAGCTCTCATCAGCAGAGTGTAGCTCACATCAGCAGAGTGTAGCTCACATCAGCATATTGTAGATCACATCAGCAGTGTGTAGCTCACATCAGCAGAGTGTAGCTTACATCAGCAGAGTGTAGTTCAAATCAGCAGGGGCTAGCTCATTCAGCAGAGTGTTGCTCACATCAGCAGAGTGTAGCTAACATCAGCAGAGTTTGCCTCACATCAGCAGAGTGTAGCTCACATCAGCAGAGTGTAACTCACATCAGCAGAGTGTAGCTCAGATCAGCACAGTGTAGCTCACATCAGCAGAGTGGAGCTCACATCAGCAGAATGTAGCTCACATCAGCAGAGTGTAGCTCACATCAGCAGGGGATAACTCTCATCAGCAGAGTATAGCTCACATCAGCAGCGTAGCTCACTTAAGAGTGTTGCTCACATCAGCAGGGGATGACTCACATCAGCAGAGTATAGCTCAGATCAGCAGTGTAGCTCACATCAGCAGAGTGTTGCTCACATCAGCAGGGGGTAGCTCACATCAGCAGAGTGTAGGTCACATCAGCAGATTGTAGCTCACATCAGCAGAGTATAGCTCACATCAGCAGAGTGTAGCTCACATCAGCAGAGTGTAGCTCACAGCAGCAGAGTGTAGCTCACATCAGCAGAGTGTAGCTCACATCAGCAGAGTGTAGCTCACATCAGCAGGGTCTAGCTCACATCAGCAGAGTGTAGCTCGCATCAGCAGAGTGTAGCTCACATCAGCCGGGGGTAGCTCACATCAGCAGAGTGTAGCTCACATCAGCAGATTGTAGCTCACATCAGCAGAGTGTAGCTGACATCAGCAGAGTGTAGCTCACAACAGCAGAGAGCAGAACACATCAGCAGGGGGTAGCTCACATCAGCAGAGTGTAGCTCACATCAGCAGATTGTAGCTCACATTAGCATTGTGTAGCTCACATCAGCAGAGTGTAGCTCACATCAGCAGAGTGTAGCTCACATCAGCAGGGGGTAGCTAACATCAGCAGAGTGTAGCTCGAATCAGCACTTTGTAGCTCACATCAGCAGAGTATAGCTCACATAAGCAGAGTGTAGCTCACATCAGCAGAGTGTTGCTCACATCAGCACAGTGTAGCTCACATCAGCAGAGTGTAGCTCACATCAGCAGAGTGTAGCTCACAGCAGCAGAGTGTAGCGCACATCAGCAGAGTGTAGCTCACATCAGCAGAGTTTAGCTCACATAAGCAGAGTGTAGCTCACATCAGCAGGGGGTTGCTCATATCAGCAGAGTGTAGCTCACATCAGCAGAGTGAAGCTCACATAAGCAGTGGGTAGCTTACATAAGCATATTGCAGCTCACATCAGCAGGGGGTAGATCATATCAGCAGCGGGTAGCTCAGATCAGCAGAGTATAGCTCACATCAGCAGAGTTTAGCTCACATCAGCAGAGTTTCGCTCACATCAGCAGGGGTTAGATCACATCAGCAGAGTATAGCTCACTTTATCTGAGTGTATCTCACATCAGCAGAGTTTATCTCACATCAGCAGAGTGTAGCTCAGATCAGCAGTGTGTAGCTCACTTCAGCAGAGTGTAGTTCACATCAGCAGAGTGTAGCTCACTTCAGCAGGGGGTAGCTCACATCAGCAGAATGTAGCTCTCATCAGCAGAGTGTAGCTCACATCAGCAGAGTGTAGCTCACATCAGCATATTGTAGATCACATCAGCAGTGTGTAGCTCACATCAGCAGAGTGTAGCTTACATCAGCAGAGTGTAGTTCAAATCAGCAGGGGCTAGCTCATTCAGCAGAGTGTTGCTCACATCAGCAGAGTGTAGCTAACATCAGCAGAGTTTGCCTCACATCAGCAGAGTGTAGCTCACATCAGCAGAGTGTAACTCACATCAGCAGAGTGTAGCTCAGATCAGCACAGTGTAGCTCACATCAGCAGAGTGGAGCTCACATCAGCAGAATGTAGCTCACATCAGCAGAGTGTAGCTCACATCAGCAGGGGATAACTCTCATCAGCAGAGTATAGCTCACATCAGCAGCGTAGCTCACTTAAGAGTGTTGCTCACATCAGCAGGGGATGACTCACATCAGCAGAGTATAGCTCAGATCAGCAGTGTAGCTCACATCAGCAGAGTGTAGCACACTTAAGCAGAGTATTGCTCACATCAGTAGAGTGTAGCTCACATCAGCAGATTGTAGCTCAAATTAGCAGTGGGTAGCTCACATCAGCAGAGTGTAGCTCACATCAGCACATTGTAGCTCACATCAGCAGGGGGTAGCTCACATCAGCAGAATGTAGCTCACATCAGCAGATTTTAGATCACATTAGCAGTTTGTAGCTCACATCAGCTGAGTGTAGCTCACATCAGCAGAGTGTAGCTCACATCAGCAGAGTGTAGCTCACTTCAGCAGAGTATAGCTCACATCAGCAGAGTGTAGCTCACATCAGCACAATGTAGCTCACATCAGCAGAGTGTAGCCCACATCAGCAGAGTGTAGCTCACATCAGCAAGGGGTATATCACATCAGAAGGGTGTAGCTCACATCAGCAGAGTGTAGCTCACATCAGCAGGGGTTAGCTCACATCAGCAGAGTGTAGCTCACATCAGTAGAGTGTAGCTCACATCAGCAGAGTGTAGCTCACATCAGCAGAGTGTAGCTCACATCAGCAGAGTGTAGCTCACATCAGCAGAGTGTAGCTCACATCAGCAGAGTCTAGCTGTCATAAGCAGAGTGTAGCTCACATTAGCAGAGTGTAGCTCACATCAGCCGGGGGTAGCTCACATCAGCAGAGTGTAGCTCACATCAGCAGAGTGTAGCTCACATCAGCAGGGGGTAGCTCACATCAGCAGAATGCAGCTCACATCAGCAGAGTGTAGCTCACATCAGCACATTGTAGCTCACATCAGCAGGGGGTAGCTAACATCAGCAGAATGTAGCTCACATCAGCAGAGTGTAGCTCACATTAGCAGTTTGTAGCTCACATCAGCAGAGTGTAGCTCACATCAGCAGAGTGTAGCTCACATCAGCAGATTGTAGCTCACATCAGCAGAGTATAGCTCACATCAGCAGAGTGTAGCTCACATCAGCACAATGTTGCTCACATCAGCAGAGTGTAGCTAACATCAGCAGAGTTTGCCTCACATCAGCAGAGTGTAGCTCACATCAGCAGAGTGTAACTCACATCAGCAGAGTGTAGCTCAGATCAGCACAGTGTAGCTCACATCAGCAGAGTGGAGCTCACATCAGCAGAATGTAGCTCACATCAGCAGAGTGTAGCTCACATCAGCAGGGGATAATTCTCATCAGCAGAGTATAGCTCACATCAGCAGCGTAGCTCACTTAAGAGTGTTGCTCACATCAGCAGGGGATGACTCACATCAGCAGAGTATAGCTCAGATCAGCAGTGTAGCTCACATCAGCAGAGTGTAGCACACTTAAGCAGAGTATTGCTCACATCAGTAGAGTGTAGCTCACATCAGCAGATTGTAGCTCAAATTAGCAGTGGGTAGCTCACATCAGCAGAGTGTAGCTCACATCAGCACATTGTAGCTCACATCAGCAGGGGGTAGCTCACATCAGCAGAATGTAGCTCACATCAGCAGATTTTAGATCACATTAGCAGTTTGTAGCTCACATCAGCTGAGTGTAGCTCACATCAGCAGAGTGTAGCTCACATCAGCAGAGTGTAGCTCACTTCAGCAGAGTATAGCTCACATCAGCAGAGTGTAGCTCACATCAGCACAATGTAGCTCACATCAGCAGAGTGTAGCCCACATCAGCAGAGTGTAGCTCACATCAGCAAGGGGTATATCACATCAGAAGGGTGTAGCTCACATCAGCAGAGTGTAGCTCACATCAGCAGGGGTTAGCTCACATCAGCAGAGTGTAGCTCACATCAGTAGAGTGTAGCTCACATCAGCAGAGTGTAGCTCACATCAGCAGAGTGTAGCTCACATCAGCAGAGTGTAGCTCAAATCAGCAGAGTGTAGCTCACATCAGCAGAGTCTAGCTGTCATAAGCAGAGTGTAGCTCACATTAGCAGAGTGTAGCTCACATCAGCCGGGGGTAGCTCACATCAGCAGAGTGTAGCTCACATCAGCAGAGTGTAGCTCACATCAGCAGGGGGTAGCTCACATCAGCAGAATGCAGCTCACATCAGCAGAGTGTAGCTCACATCAGCACATTGTAGCTCACATCAGCAGGGGGTAGCTAACATCAGCAGAATGTAGCTCACATCAGCAGAGTGTAGCTCACATTAGCAGTTTGTAGCTCACATCAGCAGAGTGTAGCTCACATCAGCAGAGTGTAGCTCACATCAGCAGATTGTAGCTCACATCAGCAGAGTATAGCTCACATCAGCAGAGTGTAGCTCACATCAGCACAATGTTGCTCACATCAGCAGAGTGTAGCTCACATCAGCAGAGTATAGCTCACATCAGCAGAGTGTAGCTCACATCAGCAGAGTGTAGCTCACATCAGCAGAGGGTATCTCAGATCAGAAGGGTGTAGCTCACATCAGCAGAGTAACGCTCACATCAGCAATGGGTAGCTCACATCAGCAGGGGGTAGCTCACATCAGCAGGGGTTAGCTCACATCAGCAGAGTGTAGCTCACATCAGCAGAGTGTAGCTCACATCAGCAGAGTGTAGCTCACATCAGCAGACTCCAGCTCACATCAGCATAGTGTAGCTCACATCAGCAGAGTGTAGCTCACATCAGCAGAGCCTAGCTCACATCAGCAGAGTGTATCTCACATCAGCAGAGTGTAGCTCACATCAGCCGGGGGTAGCTCACTTCAGCAGAGTGTTGCTCACATCAGCACTATGTAGCTCACATCAGCAGAGTGTAGCTCACATCAGCAGAGTGTAGCTCACATCAGCAGAGAGTAGCACCCATCAGCAGGGGGTAGCTCACATCAGCAGATTGTTGGTCACATCAGCAGAGTGTTGCTCACATCTGCAGAATGTAGCTCACATCAGCAGAGTGTTGCTCACATCAGTAGAGTGTAGCTCACATCAGCAGAGTGTAGCTCACATCAGCAGAGTGTAGCTCACATCAGCAGGGGATAGATCACATCAGCAGAATATAGCTCACATCAGCAGAGTGTAGCTCACATTAGCTGAGTGAAACTCACATCAGCAGAGAATAGCTCACATCAGCAGAGTTTAGCTCACATCAGCAGAGTGTAGCTCACATCAGGAGAGTGTAGCTCACATCAGCAGAGTGTAGCTCACATCAGCAGAGTGTAGCTCACATCAGCAGAGTGTAGCTCACATCAGCAGAGTGTAGATCACATCACCAGGGGTTAGCTCACATCAGCAGAGAGTAGCTCACATCAGCAGAGTGTAGCTCACATCAGCAAGGGGTAGCTCACATCACCAGAGTGTTGCTCACATCAGCAGAGTGTAGCTCACATCAGCCGGGGGTAGCTCACATCAGCAGAGTGTAGCTCATATCAGCAGAGTATAGCTCACATCAGCAGAGTGTAGCTCACATCAGCAGAGTGTAGCACACATCAGCAGAGTGTAGCTCACATCAGCAGGGGATACCTCACATCAGGAGATTGTAGCTCACATCAGCAGGGGGTTGCTCACATCAGCAGAGTTTAGCTCACATCAGCAGAGTGTCGCACACATTAGCAGAGAATAGCTCACATCAGCAGAGTTTAGCTCACATCAGCAGAGTGTAGCTCACATCAGCAGAGTGTAGCTCACATTAGCAGAGTGTAGATCACATCAGCAGAGTGCAGCTCACATCAGCAGAGTGCAGCTCACATCAGCAGAGTGTAGCTCACATCAGTAGTGTGCAGCTCACATCAGCAGAGTGTAGCTCACATCAGCAGATTTTAGCTCACATCAGCTGAGTGTTGTACACATCAGCAGAGTATTGCTCACATCAGCAGAGTATAGCTCACTTCAGCAGAGTGTAGCTCACATCAGCTGATTGTTGCTCACATCAGCAGAGTGTAGCTCACATCAGCAGAGTGTAGCTCACATCAGCACAATGTAGTTCACATCAGCAGAGTGTAGCTCACATCTGCAGAGTGTAGCTCACATCAGCTGGGGGTAGCTCACATCAGCAGAGTTTAGCCCACATCAGCAGAGTATAGCTCACATCTGCAGTGGGTTGCTCACATCAGCACATTATACCTCACATCAACAGAGTGTAGCTCACATCAGCAGAGTGTAGCTCTCATCAGCAGAGTGTAGCTCACATCAGCAGAGTGTAGCTCACATCAGCAGAGTGTAGCTCACATCAGCAGAGTGTAGCTCACATCAGCAGAATGTAGCTCTCATCAGCATAATGTAGCTCACATCAGCACAGTGCAGCTAACATCAGCAGAGTGAAGCTCACATCAGCAGAGTGTGGCTCACATCAGCGCAGTGTAGCTCACATCAGGAGAGTGTAGCTCACATCAGCAGAGTGTAGCTCACGTCAGCAGAGTGTAGCTCACATCAGCTGAGTGCTGCTCACATCAGCAGAGTATAGCTAACATCAGCAGAGTATTGCTCACATCAGAAGTGTTTAGCTCACATCAGCTGAGTGTTGCTCACATCAGCAGAGTAGAGCTCACTTCAGCAGAGTGTAGCTCAAATCAGCAGAGTGTAGCTCACATCAGCAGAGTGTAGCTCACATCAGCAGAGTGTAGCTCACATCAGCAGAGTGTAGCTCATATCAGCAGAGTATAGCTCACATCAGCAGAGTGTAGATCACATCAGCAGAGTGTAGCTCACATCAGCAGAGTGTAGCTCACATCAGCAGGGGATACCTCACATCAGGAGAGTGTAGCTCACATCAGCAGGGGGTTGCTCACATCAGCAGAGTTTAGCTCACATCAGCAGGGTGTCGCTCACATTAGCAGAGAATAGCTCACATCAGCAGAGTTTAGCTCACATCAGCAGAGTGTAGCTCACATCAGCTGAGTGTAGCTCACATTAGCAGAGTGTAGCTCACATCAGCAGAGTGCAGCTCACATCAGCAGAGTGTAGCTCACATCAGCTGAGTGTAGCTCACATTAGCAGAGTGTAGCTCACATCAGCAGAGTGCAGCTCACATCAGCAGAGTGTAGCTCACATCAGTAGTGTGCAGCTCACATCAGCAGAGTTTAGCTCACATCAGCAGAATGTAGCTCACATCAGCAGAGTGTAGCTCAGATCAGCACTATGTTGCTCACATAAGCAGAGTATAGCTCACGTCAGCAGAGTGTAGCTCACATCTGCAGAGTGTAGCTCACATCAGCAGAGCTTAGCTCACATGAGCATAGTGTAGTTCACATTAGCAGAGTGTAGCTCACATCAGCAGAGTATATCTCACATCAGCAGAGTTCAGCTCACATCAGCACAGTATAGCTCACATCAGCAGAGTGTCGCTCACATCAGCAGAGTGTAGCTCACATCAGCAGAGTGTAGCTCACATCATCACAGTGTAGCTGACATCAGCAGGTTGTAGCTGACATCAGCAGAGTGTAGCTCACATCAGCAGAGTGTAGCTCACATCAGCAGAGTGTAGCTCACATCAGCAGAGTGAAGCTCACATCGGCAAAATGCAGCTCACATCAGCACAGTGCAGCTCTCATCAGCAGAGTGTAGCTCAAATCAGCAGAGTGTGGCTCACATCAGCACAGTGTAGCTCACATCAGCAGAGTGTAGCTCACATCAGCAGAGTGTAGCTCACATCAGCAGGGTGTAGCTCACATCAGCAGAATGTAGCTCACATCAGCAGAGTGTAGCTCACATCAGCAGAGTGTATCTCACATCAGCAGAGTTTAGCTCACATCAGCACAGTGTAGCCCACAACAGCACAGTGTAGCTCACATCAACAGAGTTTAGCAAGCATCAGTAGAGTGTAGCTCACATCAGCAGAGTGTAGCTCCCATCAGCAGAGTGTAGCTCACATCAGCAGAGTGTAGCTCACATCAGCAGAGTTTAGCTCACAGCAGCAGAGTGTAGCTCACATCAGCAGAGTGTAGCTCACAGCAGCAGAGTGTAGCTCACATCAGCAGAGTGTAGCTTACATCGGCTGAGTGTTGCTCACATCAGCAGAGTATAGCTCACATCAGCAGAGTATAGATAACATCAGCAGAGTTTAGCTCACATAAGCTGAGTGTTGCTCACATCAGCAAAGCATAGCTTACGTCAGCAGAGTGTAGCTCACATCAGCAGAGTATAGCTCACATCAGCAGAGTGTTGCTCACAGCAGCAGAGTATAGCTCACATCAGCAAAGTGTAGCTCACGTCAGCAGAGTGTAGCTGACTTCAGCAGAGTATAGCTCACATCAACAGAGTATAGCTAGAATAAGTAGAGTGTAGCTCACGTCAGCAGAGTGTAGCTCTCTTCAGCAGAGTGTAGCTCACATCAGCAGAGTATAGCTCACATCAGCAGAGTTTTGCTCACATCAGCTGAGTGTAGCTCACATCAGCACAGTGTTGCTCACATCAGCAGAGTATATCTCACATCAGCAGAGTGTAGCTCACATCAGCAGAGTGTAGCTCACATCAGCAGAGTGTAGCTCACATCAGCAGGGGGTAGCTCACATCAGCACAGTGTAGCTCACATCAGCAGAGTATAGCTCACATCAGCACAGTGTAGCTCACTTCAGCACAGTTTAGCTCACATCAGCAGAGTTTAGCTCACATCAACAGAGTGTAGCTCACATCAGCAGAGAATAGCTCACATCAGCAGATTGTAGCTCACATCAGCAGAGTGCAGCTCACATCAGCAGAGTGTAGCTCACATCAGCACAGTGCAGCTCACAGTAGCAGAGTGTAGCTCACATCAGCAGAGTATAGCTCACATCAGCAGTGTGTAGCTCAAATCAGCACAGTTTTGCTAACATCAGCAGAGTGTGGCTCACATCAGCAGGGGGTAGCTCACATCAGCAGAGTGTAGCTCACATCAGCAGAGTGTGGCTCACATCAACAGAGTGTAGCTCACATCAGCAGAGTGTAGCTCACATCAGCAGGGGGTAGCTCACATCAACAGAGTATAGCTCGCATCAGCAGGGGATAACTCACATCAGCAGAGTTTATCTCACATCAACAGAGTTTAACTCGCTTCAGTAGAGTGAAGCTCACATCAGCAGGGGATAGCTCACATCAACAGAGTTTACCCCGCATCAGCAGAGCGGAGCTCACATCAGCAGGGGGTATCTCACATCAGCAGGGGGTAGCTCCCATCAGCAGAGTGTAGCTCACATCAGCAGAGTATAGCTCACATCAGCAGATTGTAGCTCACATCCGCAGAGTGTAGCGCACATCAGCAGGGGATAGCTCACATCAGCAGGGTGTATCTCACATCAGCAGACTACCGCTCACATCAGCAATGGGTAGCTCACATCAGCAGGGGTTAGCTCACATCAGCAGGGGATAACTCACATCAGCAGAGTGTAGCACACATCAGCAGAGTGTAGCTCACATCAGCAGAGTGTAGCTCACATCAGCAGACTGTAGCTCTCATCAGCAGAGTATAGCTCAAATCAGCAGGGGGTAACTCACATCAGCAGAGTGTAGTTCACATCAGCATAATTTAGCTCTCATCAGTAGAGTGTAGCTCACATCAGCAGGGGGTAGCTCACATCAGCTGAGTGTAGCTCACATCAGCAGTGTGTAGCTCACATCAGCATGGGGCAGCTCACATCAGTAGGAGGTCGCTCACATCAGCAGAGTGTAGCTCACATCAGCAGAGTTTGGCTCACATCAACAGAGTGTAGCTCACATCAGCAGAGTGTAGCTCACATCAGCAGGGGGTAGCTCACATCAACAGAGTATAGCTCGCATCAGCAGGGGATAACTCACATCAGCAGAGTTTATCTCACATCAACACAGTTTAACTCGCTTCAGTAGAGTGAAGCTCACATCAGCAGGGGATAGCTCACATCAACAGAGTTTACCCCGCATCAGCAGAGCGGAGCTCACATCAGCAGGGGGTAGCTCACATCAGCAGAGTGTAGCTCACATCAGCAGAGTTTTGCTCCCATCAGCAGAGTGTAGCTCACATCAGCAGAGTGCAGCTCACATCAGCAGTGGGTAGCACACATCAGCAGGGGGTAGCTCACATCAGTAGGGGGTCGCTCACATCAGCAGAGTGTAGTTCACATCAGCAGAGTGTAGCTCACATCAGCAGAGTGGAGCTCACATCAGCAGGGGGTTGCTCATATCAGCTGAGTGTAGCTCACCTCAGCAGAGTGTAGCTCACATCAGCAGAGTGGAGCTCACATCAGCAAGGGGTAGATCACAAAAGCAGGGGTTTGCCCACATCAACAGTGTGCAGCACACATCAGAAGGGGGTAGCTCACATCAGAAGAGTGTAGCTCACATCAGCAGTGGGTAGCTCACATCAGCAGAGTGTAGCTCACATCAGCAGAGTGTACCTCACATCAGCAGGGGGTAGCTCACATCATCAGAGTGTAGCTCACATCAGCAGAGTGTAGATCACATCATCAGTGTGTAGCTCACAACAGCAGAGTATAGCTCACATTAGTAGTGTGTAGCTCACATCAGCAGAGTGTAGCTCAAATCAGCAGAGTGTAGCTCACATCAGCAGGGTGTAGCTCACATCAGCAGAGTACCGCTCACATCAGCAATGGGTTGCTCACATCAGCAGGGGGTAGCTCACATCAGCAGAGTTTAGCTCACATCAGCAGAGTTTAGCTCACATCAGCAGAGTGTAGCTCACATCAGCACAGTGTAGCTCACAACAGCGGAGTATAGCTCACATTAGCAGAGTGTAGCTCACATCAGAAGAGTTTAGCTCACAACAACAGAGTGTAGCTCAAATCAGCAGAGTGTAGCTCACATCAGCAGAGTGTAGCTCACATCAGCAGAGTGTAGCTCACATCAGCAGAGTGTAGCTCACAGCAGCAGAGTATAGCTCATATCAGCAGAGTATAGCTCACAACAGCAGAGTGTAGCTCACATCAGCATAGTGTAGCTCACATCAGCAGAGTGTAGCTCACATCACCAGAGTATAGCTCACATCAGCAGAGTGTTGCTCACATCAGAAGAGTATAGCTCACATCAGCAGGGGGTAGCTCACATCAGCAGAGTGTAGCTCACATCAGCAGAGTGTAGCTCACATCAGCAGAGTGTAGCTCACATCAGTAGAGTGTAGCTCACATCAGCAGTGTGTAGCTCAGATTAGCAGGGGGTAGCTCACATCAACAGAGTTTAGCTCGCATCAGCAGGGGATAACTCACATCAGCAGAGTGTAGCTCACATCAGCAGAGTTTTGATCACATCAACAGAGTTTTGCTCGCATCAGTAGAGTTTAGCTCACATCAGTAGAGTGTAGCTCACATCAGCAGAGTGTAGCTCACATCAGCAGGGGGTATCTCACATCAGCAGGGTGTAGCTCACATCAGCAGAGTACTGCTCACATCAGCAATGGGTAGCTCACATCAGCAGGGGGTAGCTCACATCAGCAGAGTGTAGCTCACATCAGCAGAGTGTAGCTCACATCAGCAGAGTGTAGCTCACATCAGCAGAGTGTAGCTCACATCAGCAGAGTCTAGCTCACATCAGCAAGGGTGTAACTCACATCAGCATTGTATAGTTCATATCAGCAGAGTGTAGCTCACATCAACAGAGTTTAGCTCTCATCGGTAGAGTTTAGCTCACATCAGCAGGGGGTAGCTCACATCAACAGAGTGTAGCTCACATCAGCAGACTTTAGCTCACATCAGCAGAGTGTAGCTCACATCAGCAGGGGGTAGCACACATCAGCAGGGGGTTGCTCACATCAGTAGGGGGTCGCTCACATCAGCAGAGTGTAGCTCACATCAGCAGAGTGTAGCACACATCAGCAGAGTGGAGCTCACATCAGCAGGGGGTTGCTCATATCAGCTGAGTGTAGCTCACCTCAGCAGAGTGTAGCTCACATCAGCAGAGTGGAGCTCACATCTGCAAGGTGTAGCTCACATCAGCAGGGGGTTGCTCACATCAACAGTGTGCAGCTCACATCAGCAGGGGGTAGCGCACATCAGCAGAGTGTAGCTCACATCAGCAGTGGGTAGCTCACATCAGCAGAGTGTAGCTAACATCAGCAGAGTGTAGCTCACATCAGCAGGGGGTAGCTCACAGCATCAGAGTGTAGCTCACATCAGCAGAGTGTAGATCACATCATCAGTGTGTAGCTCACAACAGCAGCGTATAGCTCACATTAGTAGTGTGTAGCGCACATCAGCAGTGTGTAGCTCAAATCAGCAGAGTGTAGCTCACATCAGCAGGGTGTCGCTCACATCAGCAGAGTACCGCTCACATCAGCAATGGGATGCTCACATCAGCAGGGGGTAGCTCACATCAGCAGAGTTTAGCTCACATCAGCAGAGTGTAGCTCACATCAGCAGAGTGTAGCTCACATCAGCACAGTGTAGCTCACATCAGCGGAATATAGCTCACATCAGCAGAGTGTAGCTCACATCAGCAGAGTTTAGCTCACATCAACAGAGTGCAGCTCAAATCAGCAGAGTGTAGCTCACATCAGCAGAGTGTAGCTCACATCAGCAGAGTGTAGCTCACATCAGCAGAGTGTAGCTCACAGCAGCAGAGTATAGCTCATATCAGCAGAGTATAGCTCACATCAGCAGGGGGTAGCTCACATCAGCAGAGTGTAGCTCACGTCAGCAGAGTGTAGCTCACATCAGCAGTTTAGCTCACATCAGCAGAGTGTAGCTCACATCAACAGAGTGTAGCTCACATCAGCAGAGTATGGGTCACATCAGCAGAGTGTAGCTCACATCAGCAGTGTGTAGCTCACATCAGCAGAGTGTAGCTCACAGCAGCTGTGTATAGCTCACATCAGCAGAGTGTAGCTCACATCAGCAGAGTATAGCTCACATCAGCAGAGTACAGCTCACATCAGCAGAGTATTGCTCAAATCAGCAGTATAGCTCAAATCAGCAGAGTATTGCTCACATCAGCAGGGGTTAGCTCACATCAGCTGAGTGTTGCTCACAGCAGCAGAGTGTAGCTCACATCAGCAGAGTGTAGCTCACATCAGCAGGGGGTAGCTCACATCAACAGAGTTTAGCTCGCATCAGCAGGGGATAACTCACATCAGCAGAGTGTAGATCACATCAGCAGAGTTTTGCTCACATCAACAGAGTTGAGCTCACATCGGTAGAGTGTCGCTCACATCAGCAGAGTGTAGCTCACTTCAGCAGAGGGTAGCTCACATCAACAGAGTTTAGCTCGCATCAGCAGTGTGTAGCTAACATCAACAGAGTTTAGCTCTCAACAGTAGAGTGTAGCTCACATCAGCAGGGGGTAGCTCACATCAGCAGAGTGTAGCTCACATCAGTAGAGTGTAGCTCACATCAGCAGTGTGTATCTCAGATTAGCAGGGGGTAGCTCACATCAACAGAGTTTAGCTCGCATCATCAGGGGATAACTCACATCAGCAGAGTGTAGCTCACATCAGCAGAGTTTTGATCACATCAACAGAGTTTTGCTCGCATCAGTATAGTTTAGCTCACATCAGCAGAGTGTAGCTCACATCAGCACAGTATAGCTCAGATCAGCAGAGTTTAGCTCACAGCAGCAGAGTATAGCTCATATCAGCAGAGTATAGCTCACAACAGCAGAGTGTAGCTCACATCAGCAGAGTGTAGCTCACAGCAGCAGAGTATAGCTCACATCAGAAGAGTATAGCTCACAACAGCAGAGTGTAGCTCACATCAACAGAGTTTAGCTCGCATCAGCAGGGGATAACTCACATCAGCAGAGTGTAGCTCACATCAGCAGAGTTTTGCTCACATCAACAGAGTTTTTCTCGCATCAGTAGAGTTTAGCTCACATCAGTAGAGTGTAGCTGACATCAGCAGGGGGTAGCTCTCATCAGCAGAGTGTAGCTCACATCAGCAGAGTATAGCTCACATCAGCAGAGTGTAGCTCACATCAGCAGAGTGTAGCTCACATCTGCAGGGTGTAGCTCACATCAGCGGGGTGTAGCTCACATCAGCAGAGTACCGCTCACATCAGCAATGGGTAGCTCACATCAGCAGGGGGTAGCTCACATCAGCAGGGGATAGCTCACATCAGCAGAGTTTAGCTCACATCAGCAGAGTGTAGCTCACATCAGCAGAGTGTAGCTAACATCAGCAGAGTCTAGCTCACATCAGAAAGGGTGTAACTCATATCAGCAGAGTGTAGCTCACATCAGCAGGGGGTAGCTCACATCAGCAGAGTGTAGCTCACATCAGCAGAGTTTTGCTCACATCAGCAGAGTGTAGCTCACATCAGCAGAGTGTAGCTCACATCAGCAGGGGGTAGCACACATCAGCAGGGGGTAGCTCACATCAGTAGGGGGTCGCTCACATGAGCAGAGTGTAGCTCACATCAGCAGAGTGTAGCACACATCAGCAGAGTGGAGCTCACATCAGCAGAGTGGAGCTCACATCAGCAAGGGGTAGCTCACAACAGCTGGGGGTTGCTCACATCAACAGTGTGCAGCACACATCAGCAGGGGGTAGCTCACATCAGAAGAGTGTAGCTCACATCAGCAGTGGGTAGCTCACATCAGCAGAGTGTAGCTCACATCTGCAGAGTGTACCTCACATCAGCAGGGGGTAGCTCACATCATCAGAGTGTAGCTCACATCAGCAGAGTGTAGATCACATCAGCAGAGTGTAGCTCACATCAGCAGAGTATAGCTCACATCAGCAGAGTGTAGCTCACATCAGCAGAGTGTAGCTCACATCAGCAGGGGGTAGCTCACATCAGCAGGGTGTAGCTCACATCAGCAGAGTACTGCTCACATCAGCAATGGGTAGCTCACATCAGCAGGGTTAAGCTCACATCAGCAGAGTGTAGCTCACATCAGCAGAGTGTAGCTCACATCAGCAGAGTGTAGCTCACATCAGCAGAGTGTAGCTCACATCAGCAGAGTCTAGCTCACATCAGCAAGGGTGTAACTCACATCAGCATTGTATAGTTCATATCAGCAGAGTGTAGCTCACATCAATAGAGTTTAGCTCTCATCGGTAGAGTTTAGCTCACATCAGCAGGGGGTAGCTCACATCAGCAGAGTGTAGCTCACATCAGTAGAGTTTAGCTCACATCAGCAGAGTGGAGCTCACATCAGCAGGGGGTTGCTCATATCAGCTGAGTGTAGCTCACCTCAGCAGAGTGTAGCTCACATCAGCAGAGTGGAGCTCACATCAGCACGGTGTAGCTCACATCAGCAGGGGGTTGCTCACATCAACAGTGTGCAGCTCACATCAGCAGGGGGTAGCGCACATCAGCAGAGTGTAGCTAACATCAGCAGAGTGTAGCTCACATCAGCACATTGTAGATCACATTAGCAGGGGGTAGCTCACATCAGCCGAGTGTAGCTCACATCAGCAGAGTGTAGCTCACATCAGCAGAGTGTAGCTCACATCAGCAGAGGGTAGCTCAATTCCGCAGTGGGTAGCTCACATCAGCAGAGTGTACCTCACATCAGCAGGGGGTAGCTCACATCATCAGAGCGTAGCTCACATCAGCAGAGTGTAGATCACATCATCAGTGTGTAGCTCACAACAGCAGAGTATGGCTCACATTAGTAGTGTGTAGCTCATATCAGTAGAGTGTAGCTCAAATCAGCAGAGTGTAGCTCACATCAGCAGTGTGTAGCTCACATCAGCAGAGTACCGCTCACATCAGCAATGGGTTGCTCACATCAGCAGGGGGTAGCTCACTTCAGCAGAGTTTAGCTCACATCAGCAGAGTTTAGCTCACATCAGCAGAGTGTAGCTCACATCAGCACAGTGTAGCTCACATCAGCGGAGTATAGCTCACATCAGCAGAGTGTAGCTCACATCAGCAGAGTTTAGCTCACATCAACAGAGTGTAGCTCAAATCAGCAGAGTGTAGCTCACATCAGCAGAGTGTAGCTCACATCAGCAGAGTGTAGCTCACATCAGCAGAGTGTAGCTCACAGCAGCAGAGTATAGCTCATATCAGCAGAGTATAGCTCACAACAGCAGAGTGTAGCTCACATCAGCACAGTGTAGGTCACATCAGCAGAGTGTTGCTCACATCACCAGAGTATAGCTCACATCAGCAGAGTGTTGCTCACATCAGAAGAGTATAGCTCACATCAGCAGGGGTTAGCTCACATCAGCAGAGTTTAGCTCACATCAGCAGAGTGTAGCTCACATCAGCAGAGTGTAGCTCACATCAGTAGAGTGTAGCTCACATCAGCAGTGTGTATCTCAGATTAGCAGGGGGTAGCTCACATCAACAGAGTTTAGCTCGCATCAGCAGGGGATAACTCACATCAGCAGAGTGTAGCTCACATCAGCAGAGTTTTGATCACATCAACAGAGTTTTGCTCGCATCAGTATAGTTTAGCTCACATCAGCAGAGTGTAGCTCACATCAGCAGAGTATAGCTGACATCAGCAGAGTGTAGCTCACATCAGCAGAGTGTAGCTCACATCAGCAGGGGGTAGCTCACATCAGCAGGGTGTAGCTCACATCAGCAGAGTACTGCTCACATCAGCAATGGGTAGCTCACATCAGCAGGGGGTAGCTCACATCAGCAGAGTGTAGCTCACATCAGCAGAGTGTAGCTCACATCAGCAGAGTGTAGCTCACATCAGCAGAGTCTAGCTGACATCAGCAGAGTCAAGCTCACATCAGCAAGGGTGTAACTCACATCAGCATTGTATAGTTCATATCAGCAGAGTGTAGCTCACATCAACAGAGTTTAGCTCTCATCGGTAGAGTTTAGCTCACATCAGCAGGGGGTAGATCACATCAGCAGAGTGTAGCTCACATCAGCAGAGTTTAGCTCACATCAGCAGAGCGTAGCTCACATCAGCAGAGTGTAGCTCACATCAGCAGGGGGTAGCACACATCAGCAGGGGGTTGCTCACATCAGTAGGGGGTCGCTCACATTAGCAGAGTGTAGCTCACATCAGCAGAGTGTAGCTCACATCAGCAGAGTGGAGCTCACATCAGCAGGGGGTTGCTCATATCAGCTGAGTGTAGCTCACCTCAGCAGAGTTTAGCTCACATCAGCAGAGTGGAGCTCACATCAGCAAGGTGTAGCTCACATCAGCAGGGGATTGCTCACATCAACAGTGTGCAGCTCACATCAGCAGGGGGTAGCACACATCAGCAGAGTGTAGCTCACATCAGCATTGGGTAGCTCACATCAGCAGTGTGTAGCTAACATCAGCAGAGTGTAGCTCACATCAGCACATTGTAGATCACATTAGCAGGGGGTAGCTCACATCAGCCGAGTGTAGCTCACATCAGCAGAGTGTAGCTCACATCAGCAGAGTGTAGCTCACATCAGCAGAGGGTAGCTCAATTCCGCAGTGGGTAGCTCACATCAGCAGAGTGTAGCTCACATCAGCAGAGTGTAGCTCACATCAGCAGAGTTTATCTCACATCAACAGAGTGTAGCTCACATCAGCAGAGTGTAGCTCACATCAGCAGAGTGTAGCTCACAGCAGCAGAGTATAGCTCACATCAGCAGGGGGTAGCTCACATCAGCAGAGTGAAGCTCACATCAGCACAGTGTAGCTCACATCATCAGAGTGTAGCTCACATCACCAGAGTATAGCTCACATCAGCAGAGTGTAGCTCACATCAGCAGAGTATAGCTCACATCAGCAGGGGGTAGCTCACATCAGCAGAGTGTAGCTCACATCAGCAGAGTGTAGCTCTTATCAGCAGAGTTTGTCTCACATCAGCAGAGTTTAGCTCACATCAGCAGCGTGTAGCAGACACCATCAGAGTGTAGCTCACCTAAGTCGAGTGTAGCTGACATCAGCAGGGGGTAGCTCTCATCAGCAGCATGTAGCTCAGATCATCAGGGGGTAGCTCACATCAACAGAGTTTAGCTCGCATCAGCAGGGGATAACTCACATCAGCAGAGTGTAGCTCACATTAGCAGAGTTTTGCTCACATCAACAGAGTTTTGCTCGCATCAGTAGAGTGTAGCTGACATCAGTAGAGTGTAGCTGACATCAGCAGGGAGTAGTTCTCATCAGCAGAGTGTAGCTCACATCAGCAGAGTATAGCTCACATCAGCAGAGTATAGCTCACATCAGCAGAGTGTAGCTCACATCAGCAGGGGGTAGCTCACATCAGCAGGGTGTAGCTCACATCAACAGAGTACCGCTCACATCAGCAATGGGTAGCTCACATCAGCAGGGGGTAGCTCACTTCAGCAGAGTACCGCTCACATCAGCAATGGGTAGCTCACATCAGCAATGGGTAGCTCACATCAGCAGAGTACCGCTCACATCAGCAATGGGTAGCTCACATCAGCAGCGTCTAGCTCCCATCAGCAGAGTACCACTCACATCAGCAATGGGTAGCTCACATCAGCAGAGTGTAGCTCACATCAGCAGAGTCTAGCTCACATCAGCAGAGTGAAGTTCATATCAGTAGAGTGTAGCTCACATCAACAGTGTTTAGCTCTCATTCGTAGAGTGTAGCTCACATCAGCAGAGTGTAGTTCATATCAGCAGAGTCTAGCTCACATTAGCAGGGGGTAACTCACATCAGCAGATTGTAGCTCACATCAGCAGAGTGTAGTTCACATCAGCAGAGTGTAGCTCACATCAGCAGAGTGTAGCTCACATCAGCAGGGGGTAGCTCACATCAGCAGGGGGTAGCTCATATCTGCACAGTTTAGCTCACATCAGCAGAGTGTAGCTCACATCAGCAGAGTGTAGCTCACATCAGCAGAGTTTATCTCACATCAGCAGAGTGTAGCTCACATCAGCAGAGTGTTGCTCATAAGAGCAGGGGTTAGCACACATCAGCAGGGGGTAGCTCACATCAGTAGTGGGTCGCTCACATCAGCAGAGTGTAGCTCGCATCAGCAGAGTGCAGCTCACATCAGCAAGAGTGGAGCTCACATCAGCAGATGGTAGCTCACCTCAGCAGAGTGTAGCTCACATAAGCAGAGTGTAGCTCACAACAGCATAGTGTTGCTCACATCAGCAGAGTGTAGCTCACATCAGCAGAGTGTAGCTCACATCAGCAGGGGGTAGCTCACATCAGCAGAGTATAACTCACATCAGCAGGGGGATGCTCATATCAGCAGAGTGTAGCTCACCTCAGCTGAGTATAGCTCAATTCAGCAGAGTGGAGCACACATCAGCAAGGGGCAGCTCACATCAGCAGAGTGTAGCTCACATCAGTAGTGGGTAGCTCACAACAGCAGAGTGTAGCTCACATCAGCAGAGTGTTGCTCACAATAGCAGGGGGTAGCTCACATCAGCAGCGGGTAGCTCACATCAGCAGAGTGTAGCTCTCATCAGCAGAGTGTAGCTCACAATAGCAGGGGGTAGCTCAAATCAGCAGAGTGTAGCTCACATCAGCAGAGTGTAGCTCACATCAGCAGAGTGTAGCTCACATCAGCAGAGGGTAGCTCACATCAGCAGAGTGTAGCTCACATCTGCAGAGTATAGCTCACTTCAGCAGAGTGTAGATCACATCAGCACAGTGCAGCTCACATCAGCAGGGGGTAGCTCACATCAGAAGAGTGTAGCTCACATCAGCAGAGTTTAGCTCACATCAGCAGAGTGTAGCTCACATCAGCAGGTGTTAGCTCACATCAGCAGACTGTAGCTCACATCAGCAGGGGGTAGCTCACATCAGCAGAATGTAGCTCACATAAGCAGAGTGTAGCTCACATCAGCAGAGTGTAGCTCACATCAGCACGGGGTAGCTCACATCAGCAGAGTGTGGCTCACATCAGCAGAGTGTAGCTCACAACAGAAGAGAGTAGCTCACATCAGAAGGGGGTAGCTCACATCAGCAGGGGGTAGCTCACATCAGCAGAGTGTAGCTGACAGCAGCAGAGTGTAGCTCACATCAGCAGAGGGTAGCTCACATCAGCAGGGGGTAGCTCACATCAGCAGAGTTTAGCTCACATCAGCAGAGTGTAGGTCACATCAGCAGAGGGTAGCTCACATCAGCAGAGTGTTGCTCACATCAGCAGAGTGTAGCTCACATCAGCGGAGTTTGGCTCATATCAGCAGAGTGTAGCTCACATCAGCTGGGGGTAGCTCACATCAGCAGAGTGTAGCTCACATCAGGAGGGGGTAGCTCACATCAGCAGAGTGTAGCTCACATCTGCAGCGAGTAGCTCACATCTGCAGGGGGTAGTTCACATCAGCAGGGGGTACTCACATCAGCAGAGTCTGGCTCACATCAGCAGAGTGTAGCTCACATCAGCAGAGTCTAGCTCACATCAGCAAGGGTGTAACTCACATCAGCATTGTATAGTTCATATCAGCAGAGTGTAGCTCACATCAATAGAGTTTAGCTCTCATCGGTAGAGTTTAGCTCACATCAGCAGGGGGTAGCTCACATCAGCAGAGTGTAGCTCACATCAGTAGAGTTTAGCTCACATCAGCAGAGTGGAGCTCACATCAGCAGTGGGTTGCTCATATCAGCTGAGTGTAGCTCACCTCAGCAGAGTGTAGCTCACATCAGCAGAGTGGAGCTCACATCAGCACGGTGTAGCTCACATCAGCAGGGGGTTGCTCACATCAACAGTGTGCAGCTCACATCAGCAGGGGGTAGCGCACATCAGCAGAGTGTAGCTAACATCAGCAGAGTGTAGCTCACAACAGCACATTGTAGATCACATTAGCAGGGGGTAGCTCACATCAGCCGAGTGTAGCTCACATCAGCAGAGTGTAGCTCACATCAGCAGAGTGTAGCTCACATCAGCAGAGGGTAGCTCAATTCCGCAGTGGGTAGCTCACATCAGCAGAGTGTACCTCACATCAGCAGGGGGTAGCTCACATCATCAGAGCGTAGCTCACATCAGCAGAGTGTAGATCACATCATCAGTGTGTAGCTCACAACAGCAGAGTATGGCTCACATTAGTAGTGTGTAGCTCATATCAGTAGAGTGTAGCTCAAATCAGCAGAGTGTAGCTCACATCAGCAGTGTGTAGCTCACATCAGCAGAGTACCGCTCACATCAGCAATGGGTTGCTCACATCAGCAGGGGGTAGCTCACTTCAGCAGAGTTTAGCTCACATCAGCAGAGTTTAGCTCACATCAGCAGAGTGTAGCTCACATCAGCACAGTGTAGCTCACATCAGCGGAGTATAGCTCACATCAGCAGAGTGTAGCTCACATCAGCAGAGTTTAGCTCACATCAACAGAGTGTAGCTCAAATCAGCAGAGTGTAGCTCACATCAGCAGAGTGTAGCTCACATCAGCAGAGTGTAGCTCACATCAGCAGAGTGTAGCTCACAGCAGCAGAGTATAGCTCATATCAGCAGAGTATAGCTCACAACAGCAGAGTGTAGCTCACATCAGCACAGTGTAGGTCACATCAGCAGAGTGTTGCTCACATCACCAGAGTATAGCTCACATCAGCAGAGTGTTGCTCACATCAGAAGAGTATAGCTCACATCAGCAGGGGGTAGCTCACATCAGCAGAGTTTAGCTCACATCAGCAGAGTGTAGCTCACATCAGCAGAGTGTAGCTCACATCAGTAGAGTGTAGCTCACATCAGCAGTGTGTATCTCAGATTAGCAGGGGGTAGCTCACATCAACAGAGTTTAGCTCGCATCAGCAGGGGATAACTCACATCAGCAGAGTGTAGCTCACATCAGCAGAGTTTTGATCACATCAACAGAGTTTTGCTCGCATCAGTATAGTTTAGCTCACATCAGCAGAGTGTAGATCACATCAGCAGAGTATAGCTGACATCAGCAGAGTGTAGCTCACATCAGCAGAGTGTAGCTCACATCAGCAGGGGGTAGCTCACATCAGCAGGGTGTAGCTCACATCAGCAGAGTACTGCTCACATCAGCAATGGGTAGCTCACATCAGCAGGGGGTAGCTCACATCAGCAGAGTGTAGCTCACATCAGCAGAGTGTAGCTCACATCAGCAGAGTGTAGCTCACATCAGCAGAGTCTAGCTGACATCAGCAGAGTCTAGCTCACATCAGCAAGGGTGTAACTCACATCAGCATTGTATAGTTCATATCAGCAGAGTGTAGCTCACATCAACAGAGTTTAGCTCTCATCGGTAGAGTTTAGCTCACATCAGCAGGGGGTAGATCACATCAGCAGAGTGTAGCTCACATCAGCAGAGTTTAGCTCACATCAGCAGAGCGTAGCTCACATCAGCAGAGTGTAGCTCACATCAGCAGGGGGTAGCACACATCAGCAGGGGGTTGCTCACATCAGTAGGGGTCGCTCACATTAGCAGAGTGTAGCTCACATCAGCAGAGTGTAGCTCACATCAGCAGAGTGGAGCTCACATCAGCAGGGGGTTGCTCATATCAGCTGAGTGTAGCTCACCTCAGCAGAGTTTAGCTCACATCAGCAGAGTGGAGCTCACATCAGCAAGGTGTAGCTCACATCAGCAGGGGATTGCTCACATCAACAGTGTGCAGCTCACATCAGCAGGGGGTAGCGCACATCAGCAGAGTGTAGCTCACATCAGCATTGGGTAGCTCACATCAGCAGTGTGTAGCTAACATCAGCAGAGTGTAGCTCACATCAGCACATTGTAGATCACATTAGCAGGGGGTAGCTCACATCAGCCGAGTGTAGCTCACATCAGCAGAGTGTAGCTCACATCAGCAGAGTGTAGCTCACATCAGCAGAGGGTAGCTCAATTCCGCAGTGGGTAGCTCACATCAGCAGAGTGTAGCTCACATCAGCAGAGTGTAGCTCACATCAGCAGAGTTTATCTCACATCAACAGAGTGTAGCTCACATCAGCAGAGTTTATCTCACATCAACAGAGTGTAGCTCACATCAGCAGAGTGTAGCTCACATCAGCAGAGTGTAGCTCACATCAGCAGAGTGTAGCTCACATCAGCAGAGTGTAGCTCACATCAGCAGAGTGTAGCTCACATCAGCAGAGTGTAGCTCACATCAGCAGAGTGTAGCTCACAGCAGCAGAGTATAGCTCACATCAGCAGGGGGTAGCTCACATCAGCAGAGTGAAGCTCACATCAGCACAGTGTAGCTCACATCATCAGAGTGTAGCTCACATCACCAGAGTATAGCTCACATCAGCAGAGTGTAGCTCACATCTGCAGAGTATAGCTCACATCAGCAGGGGGTAGCTCACATCAGCAGAGTGTAGCTCACATCAGCAGAGTGTAGCTCTTATCAGCAGAGTTTGTCTCACATCAGCAGAGTTTAGCTCACATCAGCAGCGTGTAGCAGACACCATCAGAGTGTAGCTCACCTAAGTCGAGTGTAGCTGACATCAGCAGGGGGTAGCTCTCATCAGCAGCATGTAGCTCAGATCATCAGGGGGTAGCTCACATCAACAGAGTTTAGCTCGCATCAGCAGGGGATAACTCACATCAGCAGAGTGTAGCTCACATTAGCAGAGTTTTGCTCACATCAACAGAGTTTTGCTCGCATCAGTAGAGTGTAGCTGACATCAGTAGAGTGTAGCTGACATCAGCAGGGAGTAGTTCTCATCAGCAGAGTGTAGGTCACATCAGCAGAGTATAGCTCACATCAGCAGAGTATAGCTCACATCAGCAGAGTGTAGCTCACATCAGCAGGGGGTAGCTCACATCAGCAGGGTGTAGCTCACATCAGCAGAGTACCGCTCACATCAGCAATGGGTAGCTCACATCAGCAGGGGGTAGCTCACTTCAGCAGAGTACCGCTCACATCAGCAATGGGTAGCTCACATCAGCAATGGGTAGCTCACATCAGCAGAGTACCGCTCACATCAGCAATGGGTAGCTCACATCAGCAGTGTCTAGCTCCCATCAGCAGAGTACCACTCACATCAGCAATGGGTAGCTCACATCAGCAGAGTGTAGCTCACATCAGCAGAGTCTAGCTCACATCAGCAGAGTGAAGTTCATATCAGTAGAGTGTAGCTCACATCAACAGTGTTTAGCTCTCATTCGTAGAGTGTAGCTCACATCAGCAGAGTGTAGTTCATATCAGCAGAGTCTAGCTCACATTAGCAGGGGGTAACTCACATCAGCAGATTGTAGCATACATCAGCAGAGTGTAGTTCATATCAGCAGAGTGTAGCTCACATCAGCAGAGTGTAGCTCACATCAGCAGGGGGTAGCTCACATCAGCAGGGGGTAGCTCATATCTGCACAGTTTAGCTCACATCAGCAGAGTGTAGCTCACATCAGCAGAGTGTAGCTCACATCAGCAGAGTTTATCTCACATCAGCAGAGTGTAGCTCACATCAGCAGAGTGTTGCTCATATCAGCAGGGGTTAGCACACATCAGCAGGGGGTAGCTCACATCAGTAGTGGGTCGCTCACATCAGCAGAGTGTAGCTCGCATCAGCAGAGTGCAGCTCACATCAGCAAGAGGGAGCTCACATCAGCAGATGGTAACTCACCTCAGCAGAGTGTAGCTCACATAAGCAGAGTGTAGCTCACAACAGCATAGTGTTGCTCACATCAGCAGAGTGTAGCTCACATCAGCAGAGTGTAGCTCACATCAGCAGGTGTTAGCTCACATCAGCAGACTGTAGCTCACATCAGCAGGGGGTAGCTCACATCAGCAGAATGTAGCTCACATAAGCAGAGTGTAGCTCACATCAGCAGAGTGTAGCTCACATCAGCACGGGGTAGCTCACATCAGCAGAGTGTGGCTCACATCAGCAGAGTGTAGCTCACAACAGAAGAGAGTAGCTCACATCAGAAGGGGGTAGCTCACATCAGCAGGGGGTAGCTCACATCAGCAGAGTGTAGCTGACAGCAGCAGAGTGTAGCTCACATCAGCAGAGGGTAGCTCACATCAGCAGGGGGTAGCTCACATCAGCAGAGTTTAGCTCACATCAGCAGAGTGTAGGTCACATCAGCAGAGGGTAGCTCACATCAGCAGAGTGTTGCTCACATCAGCAGAGTGTAGCTCACATCAGCGGAGTTTGGCTCATATCAGCAGAGTGTAGCTCACATCAGCTGGGGGTAGCTCACATCAGCAGAGTGTAGCTCACATCAGGAGGGGGTAGCTCACATCAGCAGAGTGTAGCTCACATCTGCAGCGAGTAGCTCACATCTGCAGGGGGTAGTTCACATCAGCAGGGGGTACTCACATCAGCAGAGTCTGGCTCACATCAGCAGAGTGTAGCTCACATCAGCAGAGTCTAGCTCACATCAGCAAGGGTGTAACTCACATCAGCATTGTATAGTTCATATCAGCAGAGTGTAGCTCACATCAATAGAGTTTAGCTCTCATCGGTAGAGTTTAGCTCACATCAGCAGGGGGTAGCTCACATCAGCAGAGTGTAGCTCACATCAGTAGAGTTTAGCTCACATCAGCAGAGTGGAGCTCACATCAGCAGTGGGTTGCTCATATCAGCTGAGTGTAGCTCACCTCAGCAGAGTGTAGCTCACATCAGCAGAGTGGAGCTCACATCAGCACGGTGTAGCTCACATCAGCAGGGGGTTGCTCACATCAACAGTGTGCAGCTCACATCAGCAGGGGGTAGCGCACATCAGCAGAGTGTAGCTAACATCAGCAGAGTGTAGCTCACAACAGCACATTGTAGATCACATTAGCAGGGGGTAGCTCACATCAGCCGAGTGTAGCTCACATCAGCAGAGTGTAGCTCACATCAGCAGAGTGTAGCTCACATCAGCAGAGGGTAGCTCAATTCCGCAGTGGGTAGCTCACATCAGCAGAGTGTACCTCACATCAGCAGGGGGTAGCTCACATCATCAGAGCGTAGCTCACATCAGCAGAGTGTAGATCACATCATCAGTGTGTAGCTCACAACAGCAGAGTATGGCTCACATTAGTAGTGTGTAGCTCATATCAGTAGAGTGTAGCTCAAATCAGCAGAGTGTAGCTCACATCAGCAGTGTGTAGCTCACATCAGCAGAGTACCGCTCACATCAGCAATGGGTTGCTCACATCAGCAGGGGGTAGCTCACTTCAGCAGAGTTTAGCTCACATCAGCAGAGTTTAGCTCACATCAGCAGAGTGTAGCTCACATCAGCACAGTGTAGCTCACATCAGCGGAGTATAGCTCACATCAGCAGAGTGTAGCTCACATCAGCAGAGTTTAGCTCACATCAACAGAGTGTAGCTCAAATCAGCAGAGTGTAGCTCACATCAGCAGAGTGTAGCTCACATCAGCAGAGTGTAGCTCACATCAGCAGAGTGTAGCTCACAGCAGCAGAGTATAGCTCATATCAGCAGAGTATAGCTCACAACAGCAGAGTGTAGCTCACATCAGCACAGTGTAGGTCACATCAGCAGAGTGTTGCTCACATCACCAGAGTATAGCTCACATCAGCAGAGTGTTGCTCACATCAGAAGAGTATAGCTCACATCAGCAGGGGGTAGCTCACATCAGCAGAGTTTAGCTCACATCAGCAGAGTGTAGCTCACATCAGCAGAGTGTAGCTCACATCAGTAGAGTGTAGCTCACATCAGCAGTGTGTATCTCAGATTAGCAGGGGGTAGCTCACATCAACAGAGTTTAGCTCGCATCAGCAGGGGATAACTCACATCAGCAGAGTGTAGCTCACATCAGCAGAGTTTTGATCACATCAACAGAGTTTTGCTCGCATCAGTATAGTTTAGCTCACATCAGCAGAGTGTAGATCACATCAGCAGAGTATAGCTGACATCAGCAGAGTGTAGCTCACATCAGCAGAGTGTAGCTCACATCAGCAGGGGGTAGCTCACATCAGCAGGGTGTAGCTCACATCAGCAGAGTACTGCTCACATCAGCAATGGGTAGCTCACATCAGCAGGGGGTAGCTCACATCAGCAGAGTGTAGCTCACATCAGCAGAGTGTAGCTCACATCAGCAGAGTGTAGCTCACATCAGCAGAGTCTAGCTGACATCAGCAGAGTCTAGCTCACATCAGCAAGGGTGTAACTCACATCAGCATTGTATAGTTCATATCAGCAGAGTGTAGCTCACATCAACAGAGTTTAGCTCTCATCGGTAGAGTTTAGCTCACATCAGCAGGGGGTAGATCACATCAGCAGAGTGTAGCTCACATCAGCAGAGTTTAGCTCACATCAGCAGAGCGTAGCTCACATCAGCAGAGTGTAGCTCACATCAGCAGGGGGTAGCACACATCAGCAGGGGGTTGCTCACATCAGTAGGGGTCGCTCACATTAGCAGAGTGTAGCTCACATCAGCAGAGTGTAGCTCACATCAGCAGAGTGGAGCTCACATCAGCAGGGGGTTGCTCATATCAGCTGAGTGTAGCTCACCTCAGCAGAGTTTAGCTCACATCAGCAGAGTGGAGCTCACATCAGCAAGGTGTAGCTCACATCAGCAGGGGATTGCTCACATCAACAGTGTGCAGCTCACATCAGCAGGGGGTAGCACACATCAGCAGAGTGTAGCTCACATCAGCATTGGGTAGCTCACATCAGCAGTGTGTAGCTAACATCAGCAGAGTGTAGCTCACATCAGCACATTGTAGATCACATTAGCAGGGGGTAGCTCACATCAGCCGAGTGCAGCTCACATCAGCAGAGTGTAGCTCACATCAGCAGAGTGTAGCTCACATCAGCAGAGGGTAGCTCAATTCCGCAGTGGGTAGCTCACATCAGCAGAGTGTAGCTCACATCAGCAGAGTGTAGCTCACATCAGCAGAGTTTATCTCACATCAATAGAGTGTAGCTCACATCAGCAGAGTTTATCTCACATCAACAGAGTGTAGCTCACATCAGCAGAGTGTAGCTCACATCAGCAGAGTGTAGCTCACATCAGCAGAGTGTAGCTCACATCAGCAGAGTGTAGCTCACATCAGCAGAGTGTAGCTCACATCAGCAGAGTGTAGCTCACATCAGCAGAGTGTAGCTCACAGCAGCAGAGTATAGCTCACATCAGCAGGGGGTAGCTCACATCAGCAGAGTGAAGCTCACATCAGCACAGTGTAGCTCACATCATCAGAGTGTAGCTCACATCACCAGAGTATAGCTCACATCAGCAGAGTGTAGCTCACATCTGCAGAGTATAGCTCACATCAGCAGGGGGTAGCTCACATCAGCAGAGTGTAGCTCACATCAGCAGAGTGTAGCTCTTATCAGCAGAGTTTGTCTCACATCAGCAGAGTTTAGCTCACATCAGCAGCGTGTAGCAGACACCATCAGAGTGTAGCTCACCTAAGTCGAGTGTAGCTGACATCAGCAGGGGGTAGCTCTCATCAGCAGCATGTAGCTCATATCATCAGGGGGTAGCTCACATCAACAGAGTTTAGCTCGCATCAGCAGGGGATAACTCACATCAGCAGAGTGTAGCTCACATTAGCAGAGTTTTGCTCACATCAACAGAGTTTTGCTCGCATCAGTAGAGTGTAGCTGACATCAGTAGAGTGTAGCTGACATCAGCAGGGAGTAGTTCTCATCAGCAGAGTGTAGGTCACATCAGCAGAGTATAGCTCACATCAGCAGAGTATAGCTCACATCAGCAGAGTGTAGCTCACATCAGCAGGGGGTAGCTCACATCAGCAGGGTGTAGCTCACATCAGCAGAGTACCGCTCACATCAGCAATGGGTAGCTCACATCAGCAGGGGGTAGCTCACTTCAGCAGAGTACCGCTCACATCAGCAATGGGTAGCTCACATCAGCAATGGATAGCTCACATCAGCAGAGTACCGCTCACATCAGCAATGGGTAGCTCACATCAGCAGTGTCTAGCTCCCATCAGCAGAGTACCACTCACATCAGCAATGGGTAGCTCACATCAGCAGAGTGTAGCTCACATCAGCAGAGTCTAGCTCACATCAGCAGAGTGAAGTTCATATCAGTAGAGTGTAGCTCACATCAACAGTGTTTAGCTCTCATTCGTAGAGTGTAGCTCACATCAGCAGAGTGTAGTTCATATCAGCAGAGTCTAGCTCACATTAGCAGGGGGTAACCCACATCAGCAGATTGTAGCATACATCAGCAGAGTGTAGTTCATATCAGCAGAGTGTAGCTCACATCAGCAGAGTGTAGCTCACATCAGCAGGGGGTAGCTCACATCAGCAGGGGGTAGCTCATATCTGCACAGTTTAGCTCACATCAGCAGAGTGTAGCTCACATCAGCAGAGTGTAGCTCACATCAGCAGAGTTTATCTCACATCAGCAGAGTCTAGCTCACATCAGCAGAGTGTTGCTCATATCAGCAGGGGTTAGCACACATCAGCAGGGGGTAGCTCACATCAGTAGTGGGTCGCTCACCTCAGCAGAGTGTAGCTCACATAAGCAGAGTGTAGCTCACAACAGCATAGTGTTGCTCACATCAGCAGAGTGTAGCTCACATCAGCAGAGTGTAGCTCACATCAGCAGGGGGTTGCTCATATCAGCAGAGTATAACTCACATCAGCAGGGGGATGCTCATATCAGCAGAGTGTAGCTCACCTCAGCTGAGTATAGCTCAATTCAGCAGAGTGGAGCACACATCAGCAAGGGGTAGCTCACATCAGCAGGGGGTTTCTCACATCTGCAGTTTGCAGCTCACATCAGCAGGGGGTAGCTCACATCAGCAGAGTGTAGCTCACATCAGTAGTGGTTAGCTCACAACAGCAGAGTGTAGCTCACATCAGCAGAGTGTTGCTCACAATAGCAGGGGGTAGCTCACATCAGCAGAGTGTAGCTCACATCAGTAGTGGGTAGCTCACAACAGCAGAGTGTAGCTCACATCAGCAGAGTGTAGCTCACATCAGTAGCGGGTAGCTCACAACAGCAGAGATAAGCTCACATCAGCAGAGTGTTGCTCACAATAGCAGGGGGTAGCTCACATCAGCAGCGGGTAGCTCACATCAGCAGAGTGTAGCTCTCATCAGCAGAGTGTAGCTCACAATAGCAGGGGGTAGCTCATATCAGCAGAGTGTAGCTCACATCAGCAGAGTGTAGCTCACATCAGCAGAGTGTAGCTCACATCAGCAGAGGGTAGCTCACATCAGCAGAGTGTAGCTCACATCTGCAGAGTATAGCTCACTTCAGCAGAGTGTAGATCACATCAGCACAGTGCAGCTCACATCAGCAGGGGGTAGCTCACATCAGAAGAGTGTAGCTCATATGAGCAGAGTGTAGCTCACATCAGCAGAGTTTAGCTCACATCAGCAGAGTGTAGCTCACATCAGCAGGTGTTAGCTCACATCAGCAGACTGTAGCTCACATCAGCAGGGGGTAGCTCACATCAGCAGAATGTAGCTCACATAAGCAGAGTGTAGCTCACATCAGCAGAGTGTAGCTCACATCAGCACGGGGTAGCTCACAACAGCAGAGTGTGGCTCACATCAGCAGAGTGTAGCTCACAACAGAAGAGAGTAGCTCACATCAGCAGGGGGTAGCTCACATCAGCAGGGGGTAGCTCACATCAGCAGAGTGTAGCTGACAGCAGCAGAGTGTAGCTCACATCAGCAGAGGGTAGCTCACATCAGCAGGGGGTAGCTCACATCAGCAGAGTTTAGCTCACATCAGCAGAGTGTAGGTCACATCAGCAGAGGGTAGCTCACATCAGCAGAGTGTTGCTCACATCAGCAGAGTGTAGCTCACATCAGCGGAGTTTGGCTCATATCAGCAGAGTGTAGCTCACATCAGCTGGGGGTAGCTCACATCAGCAGAGTGTAGCTCACATCAGGAGGGGGTAGCTCACATCAGCAGAGTGTAGCTCACATCTGCAGCGAGTAGCTCACATCTGCAGGGGGTAGTTCACATCAGCAGGGGGTACTCACATCAGCAGAGTCTGGCTCACATCAGCAGAGTGTAGCTCACATCAGCAGAGTGTAGCTCACATCAGCATGGGGTAGCTCACATCAGCAGAGTGTAGCTCACATCAGCAGGGGATAGTTCACATCAGCAGGGGTAGCTCACATCAGCAGGGGGTAGCTCACATCAGCAGAGTGTAGCTCACATCAGCAGGGGGTAGTTCACATCAGCATGGCGTAGTTCACATCAGCAGAGTGTAGCTCACATCAGCAGTGTGTAGCTCACATCAGCAGAGTGTAGCTCTCATCAGCAAAGTATAGCTCACATCAGCAGAGTTTAGCTCACATCAGCTGAGTGTATCTCACATCAGGACAGTGTAGCTCACATCAGCAGAGTGCAGCTCACATCAGCACAGTGTAGCTCACATCAGCAGATTATAGCTCACATCAGAAGAGTGTAGCTCACATCGGCAGAGTGTAGCTCACATCAGCTGAGTGTTGCTCACATCAGCAGAGTATAGCTCACGTCAGCAGAGTGTAGCTCACATCAGTAGAGTGTAGCTCACATCAGCTGAGTGTTGTACACATCAGCAAGGTATAGCTCACATCAGCAGAGTTTAGCTCACTTCAGCAGAGTGTAGCTCACATCAGCTTATTGTTGCTCACATCAGCAGAGTGTAGCTCACATCAGCAGAGTGTAGCTCACATCAGCACAATGTAGTTCACATCAGCAGAGTGTAGCTCACATCCGCAGAGTGTAGCTCACATCAGCTGGGGGTAGCTCACATCAGCAGAGTTTAGCCCACATCAGCAGAGTGTAGCTCACATCTGCAGGGGGTTGCTCACATCAGCACATTATAGCTCACAACAACAGAGTGTAGCTCACAT
Organism: Cetorhinus maximus; assembly: GCF_964194155.1. NCBI lineage: Eukaryota > Metazoa > Chordata > Chondrichthyes > Lamniformes > Cetorhinidae > Cetorhinus > Cetorhinus maximus. The sequence goes on from NW_027596928.1 coordinate 112,587, forward strand.
CAGCAGAGTGTAGCTCTCATCAGCAGAGTGTAGCTCACATCAGCAGCGTGTAGCTCACATCAGCAGAGTGTAGCTCACATCAGCAGAGTGTAGCTCACATCAGCAGAATGTAGCTCTCATCAGCATAATGTAGCTCACATCAGCACAGTGCAGCTAACATCAGCAGAGTGAAGCTCACATCAGCAGAGTGTGGCTCACATCAGCGCAGTGTAGCTCACATCAGGAGAGTGTAGCTCACATCAGCAGAGTGTAGCTCACGTCAGCAGAGTGTAGCTCAGATCAGCTGAGTGTTGCTCACATCAGCAGAGTATAGCTAACATCAGCAGAGTATTGCTCACATCAGAAGTGTTTAGCTCACATCAGCTGAGTGTTGCTCACATCAGCAGAGTAGAGCTCACTTCAGCAGAGTGTAGCTCAAATCAGCAGAGTGTAGCTCACATCAGCAGAGTGTAGCTCACATCAGCAGAGTGTCGCTCACTTCAGCACAGTGTAGCTCACATCAGCAGAGTATAGCTCACATCAGCAGAGTGTAGCTCACATCAGCAGAGTGTAGCTCACATCAGCACAGTGTTGCTCACATCAGCAGAGTTGAGCTCACATCAACAGAGTTTAGAACACATCAGCAGAGTATAGGTCACATCAGCAGAGTGTAGCTCACATCAGCAGAGTGTAGCTCACATCAGCAGAGTGTAGCTCACATCAGCACAGTTTAGCTTACAGCTGCAGAGTATAGCTCACATCAGCAGAGTGTAGCTCACATCAGCAGAGTGTATCTCACATCAGCAGTGTGTAGCTCACATCAGAACAGTGTAGCTCACATCAGCAGAGTGTAGATCACATCAGCAGAGAGTAGCTTACATCAGTGGAGTGTAGCTCACATCAGCAGAGTGTAGCTCACATCAGCAGAGTGTAGCTCACATCAGCAGTGTGTAGCTCACATCAGAACAGTGTAGCTCACATCAGCAGAGTGTAGATCACATCAGCAGAGAGTAGCTTACATCAGTGGAGTGTAACTCACATCAGCAGGGTGTAGCTCACAACAACAGAGTTTAGCTCTCATCAGTAGAGTGTAGCTCACATCAGCAGGGTGTAGCTCACAGCAGCAGATTGTAGCTCACATCAGCAGAGTGTTGCCGACATCAGCAGAGTGTAGCTCACATCAGCAGAGTGTAGCTCACATCAGCAGAGTGTACCTCACATCAGCAGACTGTAGCTCGCATCAGCAGAGTACTGCTCACATCAGCAGAGTGTAGCTCACATCAGCATAGTGTGGATAACATGAGATGAGTGTTGCTAACATTAGCAAAGTGTAGCTCACATCAGCAGAGTTTTGCACACATCAGCAGGGGGTAGCTCACATCAGCAGAGTGTAGCTCACATCAGCAGAGTGCAGCTCACATCAGCAGGGGATAGCTCACATCAGGAGAGTGTAGCTCACATCAGCAGGGGGTAGCTCTCATCAGCAGAATTTAGCTCACATCAGCAGAGTGTAGCCCACATTAGCAGAGTGAAACTCACATCAGCAGAGAATAGCTCACATCAGCAGAGTTTAGCTCACGTCAGCAGAGTGTAGCTCACATCAGGAGAGTGTAGATCACATCAGCAGAGTGTAGCTCACATCAGGAGAGTGTAGCTCACATCAGCAGAGTGTAGCTCACATCAGCAGAGTGTAGGTCACATCAGCAGAGGGTAGCTCACATCAGCAGAGTGTTGCTCACATCAGCAGAGTGTAGCTCACATCAGCGGAGTTTGGCTCATATCAGCAGAGTGTAGCTCACATCAGCTGGGGGTAGCTCACATCAGCAGAGTGTAGCTCACATCAGCAGAGTGTAGCTCACAGCAGCAGAGTATAGCTCACATCAGCAGGGGGTAGCTCACATCAGCAGAGTGAAGCTCACATCAGCACAGTGTAGCTCACATCATCAGAGTGTAGCTCACATCACCAGAGTATAGCTCACATCAGCAGAGTGTAGCTCACATCTGCAGAGTATAGCTCACATCAGCAGGGGGTAGCTCACATCAGCAGAGTGTAGCTCACATCAGCAGAGTGTAGCTCTTATCAGCAGAGTTTGTCTCACATCAGCAGAGTTTAGCTCACATCAGCAGCGTGTAGCAGACACCATCAGAGTGTAGCTCACCTAAGTCGAGTGTAGCTGACATCAGCAGGGGGTAGCTCTCATCAGCAGCATGTAGCTCAGATCATCAGGGGGTAGCTCACATCAACAGAGTTTAGCTCGCATCAGCAGGGGATAACTCACATCAGCAGAGTGTAGCTCACATTAGCAGAGTTTTGCTCACATCAACAGAGTTTTGCTCGCATCAGTAGAGTGTAGCTGACATCAGTAGAGTGTAGCTGACATCAGCAGGGAGTAGTTCTCATCAGCAGAGTGTAGCTCACATCAGCAGAGTATAGCTCACATCAGCAGAGTATAGCTCACATCAGCAGAGTGTAGCTCACATCAGCAGGGGGTAGCTCACATCAGCAGGGTGTAGCTCACATCAGCAGAGTACCGCTCACATCAGCAATGGGTAGCTCACATCAGCAGGGGGTAGCTCACTTCAGCAGAGTACCGCTCACATCAGCAATGGGTAGCTCACATCAGCAATGGGTAGCTCACATCAGCAGAGTACCGCTCACATCAGCAATGGGTAGCTCACATCAGCAGCGTCTAGCTCCCATCAGCAGAGTACCACTCACATCAGCAATGGGTAGCTCACATCAGCAGAGTGTAGCTCACATCAGCAGAGTCTAGCTCACATCAGCAGAGTGAAGTTCATATCAGTAGAGTGTAGCTCACATCAACAGTGTTTAGCTCTCATTCGTAGAGTGTAGCTCACATCAGCAGAGTGTAGTTCATATCAGCAGAGTCTAGCTCACATTAGCAGGGGGTAACTCACATCAGCAGATTGTAGCTCACATCAGCAGAGTGTAGTTCATATCAGCAGAGTGTAGCTCACATCAGCAGAGTGTAGCTCACATCAGCAGGGGGTAGCTCACATCAGCAGGGGGTAGCTCATATCTGCACAGTTTAGCTCACATCAGCAGAGTGTAGCTCACATCAGCAGAGTGTAGCTCACATCAGCAGAGTTTATCTCACATCAGCAGAGTGTAGCTCACATCAGCAGAGTGTTGCTCATATCAGCAGGGGTTAGCACACATCAGCAGGGGGTAGCTCACATCAGTAGTGGGTCGCTCACATCAGCAGAGTGTAGCTCGCATCAGCAGAGTGCAGCTCACATCAGCAAGAGTGGAGCTCACATCAGCAGATGGTAGCTCACCTCAGCAGAGTGTAGCTCACATAAGCAGAGTGTAGCTCACAACAGCATAGTGTTGCTCACATCAGCAGAGTGTAGCTCACATCAGCAGAGTGTAGCTCACATCAGCAGGGGGTTGCTCATATCAGCAGAGTATAACTCACATCAGCAGGGGGATGCTCATATCAGCAGAGTGTAGCTCACCTCAGCTGAGTATAGCTCAATTCAGCAGAGTGGAGCACACATCAGCAAGGGGTAGCTCACATCAGCAGGGGGTTTCTCACATCTGCAGTTTGCAGCTCACATCAGCAGGGGGTAGCTCACATCAGCAGAGTGTAGCTCACATCAGTAGTGGGTAGCTCACAACAGCAGAGTGTAGCTCACATCAGCAGAGTGTTGCTCACAATAGCAGGGGGTAGCTCACATCAGCAGCGGGTAGCTCACATCAGCAGAGTGTAGCTCTCATCAGCAGAGTGTAGCTCACAATAGCAGGGGGTAGCTCATATCAGCAGAGTGTAGCTCACATCAGCAGAGTGTAGCTCACATCAGCAGAGTGTAGCTCACATCAGCAGAGGGTAGCTCACATCAGCAGAGTGTAGCTCACATCTGCAGAGTATAGCTCACTTCAGCAGAGTGTAGATCACATCAGCACAGTGCAGCTCACATCAGCAGGGGGTAGCTCACATCAGAAGAGTGTAGCTCATATGAGCAGAGTGTAGCTCACATCAGCAGAGTTTAGCTCACATCAGCAGAGTGTAGCTCACATCAGCAGGTGTTAGCTCACATCAGCAGACTGTAGCTCACATCAGCAGGGGGTAGCTCACATCAGCAGAATGTAGCTCACATAAGCAGAGTGTAGCTCACATCAGCAGAGTGTAGCTCACATCAGCAGGGGGTAGCTCACATCAGCAGGGGGTAGCTCACATCAGCAGAGTGTTGCTGACAGCAGCAGAGTGTAGCTCACATCAGCAGAGGGTAGCTCACATCAGCAGGGGGTAGCTCACATCAGCAGAGTTTAGCTCACATCAGCAGAGTGTAGGTCACATCAGCAGAGGGTAGCTCACATCAGCAGAGTGTTGCTCACATCAGCAGAGTGTAGCTCACATCAGCGGAGTTTGGCTCATATCAGCAGAGTGTAGCTCACATCAGCTGGGGGTAGCTCACATCAGCAGAGTGTAGCTCACATCAGGAGGGGGTAGCTCACATCAGCAGAGTGTAGCTCACATCTGCAGCGAGTAGCTCACATCTGCAGGGGGTAGTTCACATCAGCAGGGGGTACTCACATCAGCAGAGTCTGGCTCACATCAGGAGAGTGTAGCTCACATCAGCAGAGTGTAGCTCACATCAGCATGGGGTAGCTCACATCAGCAGAGTGTAGCTCACATCAGCAGGGGATAGTTCACATCAGCAGGGGTAGCTCACATCAGCAGGGGGTAGCTCACATCAGCAGAGTGTAGCTCACATCAGCAGGGGGTAGTTCACATCAGCATGGCGTAGTTCACATCAGCAGAGTGTAGCTCACATCAGCAGTGTGTAGCTCACATCAGCAGAGTGTAGCTCTCATCAGCAAAGTATAGCTCACATCAGCAGAGTTTAGCTCACATCAGCTGAGTGTATCTCACATCAGGACAGTGTAGCTCACATCAGCAGAGTGCAGCTCACATCAGCACAGTGTAGCTCACATCAGCAGATTATAGCTCACATCAGAAGAGTGTAGCTCACATCGGCAGAGTGTAGCTCACATCAGCTGAGTGTTGCTCACATCAGCAGAGTATAGCTCACGTCAGCAGAGTGTAGCTCACATCAGTAGAGTGTAGCTCACATCAGCTGAGTGTTGTACACATCAGCAAGGTATAGCTCACATCAGCAGAGTTTAGCTCACTTCAGCAGAGTGTAGCTCACATCAGCTTATTGTTGCTCACATCAGCAGAGTGTAGCTCACATCAGCAGAGTGTAGCTCACATCAGCACAATGTAGTTCACATCAGCAGAGTGTAGCTCACATCCTCAGAGTGTAGCTCACATCAGCTGGGGGTAGCTCACATCAGCAGAGTTTAGCCCACATCAGCAGAGTGTAGCTCACATCTGCAGGGGGTTGCTCACATCAGCACATTATAGCTCACAACAACAGAGTGTAGCTCACATCAGCAGAGTGTAGCTCTCATCAGCAGAGTGTAGCTCACATCAGCAGCGTGTAGCTCACATCAGCAGAGTGTAGCTCACATCAGCAGAGTGTAGCTCACATCAGCAGAATGTAGCTCTCATCAGCATAATGTAGCTCACATCAGCACAGTGCAGCTAACATCAGCAGAGTGAAGCTCACATCAGCAGAGTGTGGCTCACATCAGCGCAGTGTAGCTCACATCAGGAGAGTGTAGCTCACATCAGCAGAGTGTAGCTCACGTCAGCAGAGTGTAGCTCAGATCAGCTGAGTGTTGCTCACATCAGCAGAGTATAGCTAACATCAGCAGAGTATTGCTCACATCAGAAGTGTTTAGCTCACATCAGCTGAGTGTTGCTCACATCAGCAGAGTAGAGCTCACTTCAGCAGAGTGTAGCTCAAATCAGCAGAGTGTAGCTCACATCAGCAGAGTGTAGCTCACATCAGCAGAGTGTCGCTCACTTCAGCACAGTGTAGCTCACATCAGCAGAGTATAGCTCACATCAGCAGAGTGTAGCTCACATCAGCAGAGTGTAGCTCACATCAGCACAGTGTTGCTCACATCAGCAGAGTTGAGCTCACATCAACAGAGTTTAGAACACATCAGCAGAGTATAGGTCACATCAGCAGAGTGTAGCTCACATCAGCAGAGTGTAGCTCACATCAGCAGAGTGTAGCTCACATCAGCACAGTTTAGCTTACAGCTGCAGAGTATAGCTCACATCAGCAGAGTGTAGCTCACATCAGCAGAGTGTATCTCACATCAGCAGTGTGTAGCTCACATCAGAACAGTGTAGCTCACATCAGCAGAGTGTAGATCACATCAGCAGAGAGTAGCTTACATCAGTGGAGTGTAGCTCACATCAGCAGAGTGTAGCTCACAAAAGCAGGGGGTAGCTCACTTTAGCACAGTGTAGCTCACATCAGCAGAGTGTAGCTCACATCAGCAGAGTGTAACTCACATCAGCAGCGTGTAGCTCACAACAACAGAGTTTAGCTCTCATCAGTAGAGTGTAGCTCACATCAGCAGGGTGTAGCTCACAGCAGCAGAGTGTAGCTCACATCAGCAGAGTGTAGCTCACATCAGCAGAGTGTAGCTCACATCAGCAGAGTGTACCTCACATCAGCAGAGTGTAGCTCGCATCAGCAGAGTACTGCTCACATCAGCAGAGTGTAGCTCACATCAGCATAGTGTGGATAACATGAGATGAGTGTTGCTAACATTAGCAAAGTGGAGCTCACATCAGCAGAGTTTTGCACACATCAGCAGGGGGTAGCTCACATCAGCAGAGTGTAGCTCACATCAGCAGAGTGCAGCTCACATCAGCAGGGGATAGCTCACATCAGGAGAGTGTAGCTCACATCAGCAGGGGGTAGCTCTCATCAGCAGAATTTAGCTCACATCAGCAGAGTGTAGCCCACATTAGCAGAGTGAAACTCACATCAGCAGAGAATAGCTCACATCAGCAGAGTTTAGCTCACGTCAGCAGAGTGTAGCTCACATCAGGAGAGCGTAGATCACATCAGCAGAGTGTAGCTCACATCAGGAGAGTGTAGCTCACATCAGCAGAGTGTAGCTCACATCACCAGGGGTTAGCTCACATCAGCAGAGTGTAGCTCACATCAGCAGAGTGTAGGTCACATCAGCAGAGGGTAGCTCACATCAGCAGAGTGTTGCTCACATCAGCAGAGTGTAGCTCACATCAGCGGAGTTTGGCTCATATCAGCAGAGTGTAGCTCACATCAGCTGGGGGTAGCTCACATCAGCAGAGTGTAGCTCACATCAGGAGGGGGTAGCTCACATCAGCAGAGTGTAGCTCACATCTGCAGCGAGTAGCTCACATCTGCAGGGGGTAGTTCACATCAGCAGGGGGTACTCACATCAGCAGAGTCTGGCTCACATCAGGAGAGTGTAGCTCACATCAGCAGAGTGTAGCTCACATCAGCATGGGGTAGCTCACATCAGCAGAGTGTAGCTCACATCAGCAGGGGATAGTTCACATCAGCAGGGGTAGCTCACATCAGCAGGGGGTAGCTCACATCAGCAGAGTGTAGCTCACATCAGCAGGGGGTAGTTCACATCAGCATGGCGTAGTTCACATCAGCAGAGTGTAGCTCACATCAGCAGTGTGTAGCTCACATCAGCAGAGTGTAGCTCTCATCAGCAAAGTATAGCTCACATCAGCAGAGTTTAGCTCACATCAGCTGAGTGTATCTCACATCAGGACAGTGTAGCTCACATCAGCAGAGTGCAGCTCACATCAGCACAGTGTAGCTCACATCAGCAGATTATAGCTCACATCAGAAGAGTGTAGCTCACATCGGCAGAGTGTAGCTCACATCAGCTGAGTGTTGCTCACATCAGCAGAGTATAGCTCACGTCAGCAGAGTGTAGCTCACATCAGTAGAGTGTAGCTCACATCAGCTGAGTGTTGTACACATCAGCAAGGTATAGCTCACATCAGCAGAGTTTAGCTCACTTCAGCAGAGTGTAGCTCACATCAGCTTATTGTTGCTCACATCAGCAGAGTGTAGCTCACATCAGCAGAGTGTAGCTCACATCAGCACAATGTAGTTCACATCAGCAGAGTGTAGCTCACATCCGCAGAGTGTAGCTCACATCAGCTGGGGGTAGCTCACATCAGCAGAGTTTAGCCCACATCAGCAGAGTGTAGCTCACATCTGCAGGGGGTTGCTCACATCAGCACATTATAGCTCACAACAACAGAGTGTAGCTCACATCAGCAGAGTGTAGCTCTCATCAGCAGAGTGTAGCTCACATCAGCAGCGTGTAGCTCACATCAGCAGAGTGTAGCTCACATCAGCAGAGTGTAGCTCACATCAGCAGAATGTAGCTCTCATCAGCATAATGTAGCTCACATCAGCACAGTGCAGCTAACATCAGCAGAGTGAAGCTCACATCAGCAGAGTGTGGCTCACATCAGCGCAGTGTAGCTCACATCAGGAGAGTGTAGCTCACATCAGCAGAGTGTAGCTCACGTCAGCAGAGTGTAGCTCAGATCAGCTGAGTGTTGCTCACATCAGCAGAGTATAGCTAACATCAGCAGAGTATTGCTCACATCAGAAGTGTTTAGCTCACATCAGCTGAGTGTTGCTCACATCAGCAGAGTAGAGCTCACTTCAGCAGAGTGTAGCTCAAATCAGCAGAGTGTAGCTCACATCAGCAGAGTGTAGCTCACATCAGCAGAGTGTCGCTCACTTCAGCACAGTGTAGCTCACATCAGCAGAGTATAGCTCACATCAGCAGAGTGTAGCTCACATCAGCAGAGTGTAGCTCACATCAGCACAGTGTTGCTCACATCAGCAGAGTTGAGCTCACATCAACAGAGTTTAGAACACATCAGCAGAGTATAGGTCACATCAGCAGAGTGTAGCTCACATCAGCAGAGTGTAGCTCACATCAGCAGAGTGTAGCTCACATCAGCACAGTTTAGCTTACAGCTGCAGAGTATAGCTCACATCAGCAGAGTGTAGCTCACATCAGCAGAGTGTATCTCACATCAGCAGTGTGTAGCTCACATCAGAACAGTGTAGCTCACATCAGCAGAGTGTAGATCACATCAGCAGAGAGTAGCTTACATCAGTGGAGTGTAGCTCACATCAGCAGAGTGTAGCTCACATCAGCAGAGTGTAGCTCACATCAGCAGTGTGTAGCTCACATCAGAACAGTGTAGCTCACATCAGCAGAGTGTAGATCACATCAGCAGAGAGTAGCTTACATCAGTGGAGTGTAACTCACATCAGCAGGGTGTAGCTCACAACAACAGAGTTTAGCTCTCATCAGTAGAGTGTAGCTCACATCAGCAGGGTGTAGCTCACAGCAGCAGATTGTAGCTCACATCAGCAGAGTGTTGCCGACATCAGCAGAGTGTAGCTCACATCAGCAGAGTGTAGCTCACATCAGCAGAGTGTACCTCACATCAGCAGAGTGTTGCTCGCATCAGCAGAGTACTGCTCACATCAGCAGAGTGTAGCTCACATCAGCATAGTGTGGATAACATGAGATGAGTGTTGCTAACATTAGCAAAGTGTAGCTCACATCAGCAGAGTTTTGCACACATCAGCAGGGGGTAGCTCACATCAGCAGAGTGTAGCTCACATCAGCAGAGTGCAGCTCACATCAGCAGGGGATAGCTCACATCAGGAGAGTGTAGCTCACATCAGCAGGGGGTAGCTCTCATCAGCAGAATTTAGCTCACATCAGCAGAGTGTAGCCCACATTAGCAGAGTGAAACTCACATCAGCAGAGAATAGCTCACATCAGCAGAGTTTAGCTCACGTCAGCAGAGTGTAGCTCACATCAGGAGAGTGTAGATCACATCAGCAGAGTGTAGCTCACATCAGGAGAGTGTAGCTCACATCAGCAGAGTGTAGCTCACATCAGCAGAGTGTAGGTCACATCAGCAGAGGGTAGCTCACATCAGCAGAGTGTTGCTCACATCAGCAGAGTGTAGCTCACATCAGCGGAGTTTGGCTCATATCAGCAGAGTGTAGCTCACATCAGCTGGGGGTAGCTCACATCAGCAGAGTGTAGCTCACATCAGCAGAGTGTAGCTCACAGCAGCAGAGTATAGCTCACATCAGCAGGGGGTAGCTCACATCAGCAGAGTGAAGCTCACATCAGCACAGTGTAGCTCACATCATCAGAGTGTAGCTCACATCACCAGAGTATAGCTCACATCAGCAGAGTGTAGCTCACATCTGCAGAGTATAGCTCACATCAGCAGGGGGTAGCTCACATCAGCAGAGTGTAGCTCACATCAGCAGAGTGTAGCTCTTATCAGCAGAGTTTGTCTCACATCAGCAGAGTTTAGCTCACATCAGCAGCGTGTAGCAGACACCATCAGAGTGTAGCTCACCTAAGTCGAGTGTAGCTGACATCAGCAGGGGGTAGCTCTCATCAGCAGCATGTAGCTCAGATCATCAGGGGGTAGCTCACATCAACAGAGTTTAGCTCGCATCAGCAGGGGATAACTCACATCAGCAGAGTGTAGCTCACATTAGCAGAGTTTTGCTCACATCAACAGAGTTTTGCTCGCATCAGTAGAGTGTAGCTGACATCAGTAGAGTGTAGCTGACATCAGCAGGGAGTAGTTCTCATCAGCAGAGTGTAGCTCACATCAGCAGAGTATAGCTCACATCAGCAGAGTATAGCTCACATCAGCAGAGTGTAGCTCACATCAGCAGGGGGTAGCTCACATCAGCAGGGTGTAGCTCACATCAGCAGAGTACCGCTCACATCAGCAATGGGTAGCTCACATCAGCAGGGGGTAGCTCACTTCAGCAGAGTACCGCTCACATCAGCAATGGGTAGCTCACATCAGCAATGGGTAGCTCACATCAGCAGAGTACCGCTCACATCAGCAATGGGTAGCTCACATCAGCAGCGTCTAGCTCCCATCAGCAGAGTACCACTCACATCAGCAATGGGTAGCTCACATCAGCAGAGTGTAGCTCACATCAGCAGAGTCTAGCTCACATCAGCAGAGTGAAGTTCATATCAGTAGAGTGTAGCTCACATCAACAGTGTTTAGCTCTCATTCGTAGAGTGTAGCTCACATCAGCAGAGTGTAGTTCATATCAGCAGAGTCTAGCTCACATTAGCAGGGGGTAACTCACATCAGCAGATTGTAGCTCACATCAGCAGAGTGTAGTTCATATCAGCAGAGTGTAGCTCACATCAGCAGAGTGTAGCTCACATCAGCAGGGGGTAGCTCACATCAGCAGGGGGTAGCTCATATCTGCACAGTTTAGCTCACATCAGCAGAGTGTAGCTCACATCAGCAGAGTGTAGCTCACATCAGCAGAGTTTATCTCACATCAGCAGAGTGTAGCTCACATCAGCAGAGTGTTGCTCATATCAGCAGGGGTTAGCACACATCAGCAGGGGGTAGCTCACATCAGTAGTGGGTCGCTCACATCAGCAGAGTGTAGCTCGCATCAGCAGAGTGCAGCTCACATCAGCAAGAGTGGAGCTCACATCAGCAGATGGTAGCTCACCTCAGCAGAGTGTAGCTCACATAAGCAGAGTGTAGCTCACAACAGCATAGTGTTGCTCACATCAGCAGAGTGTAGCTCACATCAGCAGAGTGTAGCTCACATCAGCAGGGGGTTGCTCATATCAGCAGAGTATAACTCACATCAGCAGGGGGATGCTCATATCAGCAGAGTGTAGCTCACCTCAGCTGAGTATAGCTCAATTCAGCAGAGTGGAGCACACATCAGCAAGGGGTAGCTCACATCAGCAGGGGGTTTCTCACATCTGCAGTTTGCAGCTCACATCAGCAGGGGGTAGCTCACATCAGCAGAGTGTAGCTCACATCAGTAGTGGGTAGCTCACAACAGCAGAGTGTAGCTCACATCAGCAGAGTGTTGCTCACAATAGCAGGGGGTAGCTCACATCAGCAGCGGGTAGCTCACATCAGCAGAGTGTAGCTCTCATCAGCAGAGTGTAGCTCACAATAGCAGGGAGTAGCTCATATCAGCAGAGTGTAGCTCACATCAGCAGAGTGTAGCTCACATCAGCAGAGTGTAGCTCACATCAGCAGAGGGTAGCTCACATCAGCAGAGTGTAGCTCACATCTGCAGAGTATAGCTCACTTCAGCAGAGTGTAGATCACATCAGCACAGTGCAGCTCACATCAGCAGGGGGTAGCTCACATCAGAAGAGTGTAGCTCATATGAGCAGAGTGTAGCTCACATCAGCAGAGTTTAGCTCACATCAGCAGAGTGTAGCTCACATCAGCAGGTGTTAGCTCACATCAGCAGACTGTAGCTCACATCAGCAGGGGGTAGCTCACATCAGCAGAATGTAGCTCACATAAGCAGAGTGTAGCTCACATCAGCAGAGTGTAGCTCACATCAGCAGGGGGTAGCTCACATCAGCAGGGGGTAGCTCACATCAGCAGAGTGTAGCTGACAGCAGCAGAGTGTAGCTCACATCAGCAGAGGGTAGCTCACATCAGCAGGGGGTAGCTCACATCAGCAGAGTTTAGCTCACATCAGCAGAGTGTAGGTCACATCAGCAGAGGGTAGCTCACATCAGCAGAGTGTTGCTCACATCAGCAGAGTGTAGCTCACATCAGCGGAGTTTGGCTCATATCAGCAGAGTGTAGCTCACATCAGCTGGGGGTAGCTCACATCAGCAGAGTGTAGCTCACATCAGGAGGGGGTAGCTCACATCAGCAGAGTGTAGCTCACATCTGCAGCGAGTAGCTCACATCTGCAGGGGGTAGTTCACATCAGCAGGGGGTACTCACATCAGCAGAGTCTGGCTCACATCAGGAGAGTGTAGCTCACATCAGCAGAGTGTAGCTCACATCAGCATGGGGTAGCTCACATCAGCAGAGTGTAGCTCACATCAGCAGGGGATAGTTCACATCAGCAGGGGTAGCTCACATCAGCAGGGGGTAGCTCACATCAGCAGAGTGTAGCTCACATCAGCAGGGGGTAGTTCACATCAGCATGGCGTAGTTCACATCAGCAGAGTGTAGCTCACATCAGCAGTGTGTAGCTCACATCAGCAGAGTGTAGCTCTCATCAGCAAAGTATAGCTCACATCAGCAGAGTTTAGCTCACATCAGCTGAGTGTATCTCACATCAGGACAGTGTAGCTCACATCAGCAGAGTGCAGCTCACATCAGCACAGTGTAGCTCACATCAGCAGATTATAGCTCACATCAGAAGAGTGTAGCTCACATCGGCAGAGTGTAGCTCACATCAGCTGAGTGTTGCTCACATCAGCAGAGTATAGCTCACGTCAGCAGAGTGTAGCTCACATCAGTAGAGTGTAGCTCACATCAGCTGAGTGTTGTACACATCAGCAAGGTATAGCTCACATCAGCAGAGTTTAGCTCACTTCAGCAGAGTGTAGCTCACATCAGCTTATTGTTGCTCACATCAGCAGAGTGTAGCTCACATCAGCAGAGTGTAGCTCACATCAGCACAATGTAGTTCACATCAGCAGAGTGTAGCTCACATCCTCAGAGTGTAGCTCACATCAGCTGGGGGTAGCTCACATCAGCAGAGTTTAGCCCACATCAGCAGAGTGTAGCTCACATCTGCAGGGGGTTGCTCACATCAGCACATTATAGCTCACAACAACAGAGTGTAGCTCACATCAGCAGAGTGTAGCTCTCATCAGCAGAGTGTAGCTCACATCAGCAGCGTGTAGCTCACATCAGCAGAGTGTAGCTCACATCAGCAGAGTGTAGCTCACATCAGCAGAATGTAGCTCTCATCAGCATAATGTAGCTCACATCAGCACAGTGCAGCTAACATCAGCAGAGTGAAGCTCACATCAGCAGAGTGTGGCTCACATCAGCGCAGTGTAGCTCACATCAGGAGAGTGTAGCTCACATCAGCAGAGTGTAGCTCACGTCAGCAGAGTGTAGCTCAGATCAGCTGAGTGTTGCTCACATCAGCAGAGTATAGCTAACATCAGCAGAGTATTGCTCACATCAGAAGTGTTTAGCTCACATCAGCTGAGTGTTGCTCACATCAGCAGAGTAGAGCTCACTTCAGCAGAGTGTAGCTCAAATCAGCAGAGTGTAGCTCACATCAGCAGAGTGTAGCTCACATCAGCAGAGTGTCGCTCACTTCAGCACAGTGTAGCTCACATCAGCAGAGTATAGCTCACATCAGCAGAGTGTAGCTCACATCAGCAGAGTGTAGCTCACATCAGCACAGTGTTGCTCGCATCAGCAGAGTTGAGCTCACATCAACAGAGTTTAGAACACATCAGCAGAGTATAGGTCACATCAGCAGAGTGTAGCTCACATCAGCAGAGTGTAGCTCACATCAGCAGAGTGTAGCTCACATCAGCACAGTTTAGCTTACAGCTGCAGAGTATAGCTCACATCAGCAGAGTGTAGCTCACATCAGCAGAGTGTATCTCACATCAGCAGTGTGTAGCTCACATCAGAACAGTGTAGCTCACATCAGCAGAGTGTAGATCACATCAGCAGAGAGTAGCTTACATCAGTGGAGTGTAGCTCACATCAGCAGAGTGTAGCTCACAAAAGCAGGGGGTAGCTCACTTTAGCACAGTGTAGCTCACATCAGCAGAGTGTAGCTCACATCAGCAGAGTGTAACTCACATCAGCAGGGTGTAGCTCACAACAACAGAGTTTAGCTCTCATCAGTAGAGTGT